>NC_080389.1:25334407-25634407 GCF_028751815.1 Salvia miltiorrhiza | reverse complement strand
TTTTATTCTTTTTACTTGGGGATAATGATTTAACTTTTGATATCTTTCCTTGCACCCCCTGCATTTTGATGGTTCTCTGACTCTTTTCTTGCATGCATGAGCTCGACGCTCGACGCTCACTTGTACTACAAATGCTAGGAGATCAAGTCGGTGTCATGAATTTGTTTCTGTTATCTGTTAATTATCTTATTTTGTTCTGTTATCAAGTGCATGGAATGTGCATGGTACTGTCTAAAGGTGTCTGTGCAAGCGCATGACTCAGATGCCTTGATACATTCTCCTATTTAACACCTTTTAACTTATAAATAGGCAATGCAGGGAACATGACAGTGGTAATGTGTTGGTTGTTTCATTTGTTTCCATTCAGTTATTGGCATACGTAGAAGTATCTTTCTTCAAGAAAGCAATAATGAATTGCACCATAAGCCAGTTCATTTGGTTGACACCATGGGTCTATATTGTCAGACCTTGCAAATTTCAAACTTATAATAGCTTCTTGACAGGATCAGTTGGATGAATGAATATTCTACTTTTTGGTGAACTGTGTGCTTCTAAAATCAATATGCTTGCTATGATCTATGATGAAGTTTCTTGTCATACCTATGGAAGCTAAACAAAGTTATAGTCACACTTATATTTTATTGAGGTTTCATACCAATACGGGATTCTTCAGTTTTGTTGTATCCCTTTTGTAGTTAGTAATATTACTCTTATAACCAAAACCATTATTTCTTATTTGTAATTTTCTACACTGGAAGAGGAGGTGGCTGCATATATTGGAAGAATTATAGTTATATCTCTGTATAAATTATGTGTCACTGTGCTCAAATGTGTGGACAAGAAATTGTCAAGAGTTTTATCTTCTAAACTAAAAGATAAAAAGGATAAATTTGCAGATGCCAATATATGATATTATATTTATGCATTGTTATTCTCATTCAACAATATCACCTTTTCTTGTGATCTCTTTGTCACAAGCTCTATCTCTCTTTGCAGATATGTCGAGCCCTTGCTTACATACACAATTGTATTGGCATTTGTCACCGTGATATCAAGCCTCAAAATTTACTTGTAAGTATATTCCTTATGGACGAGGGGTAAATTAATTATAGCCCAGTCACCTTCATTTATGAAAAACAAATAGTTATGAGACTGTTTCTCCAATAAAACAGTTGGTAATTAAACATGCCTTTGCTTTAACTGAGGCTGGGGTGTAATACAATATCCTTTCCAGAACATTCTTCGTACATAACTTTTAATATTTCTTTAGGTGTGTTCTTGCCCACGGTTAGGCAGTTATCTTCACAACTAGAAGATTGAAAGTAACAAGGTGCATGATATTATGATGTAAGCTTGTGTGTGCTGGAAGTCATTCCTAGTGTTTTAGATGATTTTAGGTTAAAGGCAACACAGGTTATCAATAATTTGTTAATGCTAAATAATTCTCTAATGTATAATAGTGGATTTCAGATGGAGCAGTAGTGTTGGCATGAAAACTTAGGTAATTCTTCTACTTTTTTTTGTGTGTGTATACTAGAGCTTCAGTTTGGTCTTAATATTATACTGAGTTAATTTGAACTCCAGAGATTATGGCTCCCATTTTGTGCCTATTAGTAATGTATATCACAATTGACCAACACATTTGTTTAGGAGTCAATGAGAAATCCCAATTTTAGAAATGGATGGTTCAATTTTTTGATATAATATTAAATTACAATTATGGATGTAACATTGATAGGGGATAATTTTGTAATTTCGGCATGACTTTTAAAAATGTCGCAAACAAACACATAACCTTTCAATCTTTTGCAATTTGGCCCAAAATTAACCGATGACCCAAATTTCAAATTTGTCATTTGAGCTCTTGATTTAAAAATAAAATAAAATCCAAAACTAGGCTTTGATGGATTCAAGGAGATGAAAATTTTGGCATATGGGTCAACATCTTATACTTGGATGGCACATTTTTTTCAACATTCAATCTAACTACAATTGGAAACTACTCGGACAAAATTTTTCGCCTTGAGCAAGTATTGGATGTAGATCCATATGCCAAAATATTCATCTCCTCAAGCTTGTCAAAGCTTAGCCTTTGATATCTTGAATCAAGGGCTCAAAAGAGGGAAATTCAAAAGTTTCTGGAAAATTTGAGCGTGGTAGGTGCTTTTTTGCTAAAAGTTGCCAAAATTGCAAATTGTGTCAAACTTTGTAAATACCAATTATCCTTAGTGATAGGGTTGTATTGATAATTTTAATTTCAATAGTTTTGTTTCTTATTCATCACATCACATTGTAATTTATCTAATTGGATAGGTGCTAATTTTTTAAAAAAGTAAAGAATTGTACAATCGCTTTGAATCTTATATCACTATGTATCATTTCTCTTTCTTCAAACTTCTAACAATAAAAAACTAAGGTGGTCCGCTTTTTTTAAAAAAAAAAAGAAAAAGAAAAAAACCCTTAAGGTGGTTTTAGTGGAGCTCCATCTTTATTAGCTACCCACGTTTGTCATAGCACAGTGTCTCCATTATCCCTGCCATCCATGCATGTCATCTTAATGGGATTCTGTATGCACTATAACCATTAAATATGATACCAGAGATAATATATGTGTTCTGTTCATCTGGATAATTTATTTTGGATGTGAAGTGTGAACCAAACAGCCAACTAAATTAACCCTTTACTTTTCTTCCTTTTATTTTCCATCTAATGGAGAATGAAATACTGGGAGATTATAAATATGAGAGGAGAAACAAAAAGTGTAAATAAGCCGTGCATTTATTTATTGATGTACAAGCAAGAATGACTTGTTTACGAGAAAATTAATTATCACTGACCAGGATTTGTGTTTTGGCTAATTAATGCTTAAAATGTAGAAACTTGTGACTGATTAGGTAATGGAATGTGTAGCTGAATATTGCATCTGCTTTCATGTATCAATAGGTCTCTGGGAATCTGGGATTCTCTTATAAGTTAAATGAGTAATTTAAGTTGAGATGTGTTAGTAATATCCACTTGGTCAAGAAAAGAAAAATGATTTACACACCTTTCATATGTTCGGGTGCCTGAAAACTCAATTGATCAATGGTGTTTTTTTCAAGAATCTGAAAATTCTATTTGTTTATTTTCAGGTTAATCCGCATACACATCAACTAAAACTTTGTGATTTTGGAAGTGCCAAGGTTTTGGTAAGCTTTTGTCCAACATCAGTAATCAGCTATAGTGTGTTGTTATTCATTCCTTTGGTTTATTCATCAGGTGAAAGGAGAACCCAATGTTTCCTATATATGTTCAAGATACTACCGTGCTCCTGAACTCATTTTTGGCGCCACTGAATATACAACTGCAATTGATATATGGTCATCTGGTTGTGTTATGGCTGAATTACTTCTTGGGCAGGTTATACAATGTTGGATTGTTCTAAAGTTTTTCCAATATTTTGTGTCTTATCGATACTCATTAAATATCTCTCTGATCATTAATTCTCAGCCTTTGTTTCCTGGAGAGAGTGGAGTCGATCAACTTGTTGAAATAATTAAGGTAATACAAGTCCTGCTAGATGTTAAATGTGAATACTTTGCATCAGGTTCTTGGTATACATATCATATATCCTTAAATCTATTTGACTAGAGATGCACAAACAGATTAGTATCTCCAATTTAGGCATTTTATGCTTCAATTGTTTAGTGTTATCTGAATTGTGGTAGGTTTTGGGAACACCTACAAGAGAGGAGATAAAGTGCATGAACCCAAACTACACCGAGTTCAAGTTTCCACAGATCAAACCCCATCCTTGGCACAAGGTATGCGATTTCTCTTTGTTAAGATGAATCTTTTAAATCTATTTTTTTTCCTGTTGAAAAGCTAAATACAGTTCAGTTCACACAAGCTTGTTCCTCTGATTAAGCCAAAAGATTTATGCTTAAGATTTTATTGCTTGATGTGTATGTATATTGCCATGGAAATCTTTTGTAGACAACCACATAAGTTTCATATAAAGCCCTTCTGAACTTAATTGGTAACTTCTTTCTTCCTACTTCCCAGGTCTCCTTCTGGTGTTTTGAATGGTTTTCAAATTCAAAACCTAAGATTTAATTCAATTGTTTTTTGTGTAGCATATACCATTATAAATGCTCTGCAAAGATTGGTACCTAATAATTAATCTGTTTGTTGCTGCACTCTATTTTCTAAGCATACTGGTTGAAGCTGCATGTGTGCAAACCATCTCAATCTTCGTTCAACTTTCAAGTACAAGTTTAGAGTGATTATGTTGTTTCATATCAGGTTTTCCAGAAGCGTCTGCCTCCGGAGGCGGTGGACCTTGTATGTCGGTTTTTCCAGTACTCACCAAATCTAAGATGCACCGCTGTAAGTTTCACTTTCACCTTCAAACCTGCGGTTCTCAAATTGAAAGTGAGTTCACTACTTTTTTGTGGTACTGCAGTTGGAAGCTTGTATTCATCCTTTCTTTGACGAACTGAGGGATCCCAACACCCGACTTCCAAATGGTCGCCCACTTCCTCCTCTCTTTAATTTTAAAACTCCAGGTAATTATTTGCAAAGCAACACAAGTTATAAATAACTGCATGTTTTTGGTGACCCCTTGCATTTTTCAAAAGATATATACATACAATGCTGCAATGCTGCTATATTGTGAAGAATACTACTAATACATTGAAACCTTGCATTGTAGAATGTTTGAGATTTCGGGTCACTATTTCTTGGTCTAGTCTAGTCGATTGGATAATAATCGTTTTCTTGCCCATTACTGAAATTTGTAACTCCCATGAGCCCATTAGAAGCATCTGCTAAATGCTTTCCTCATTAACAACTTTTCTTCTCATGTACTTGGCTTCAAATCATCATAACACATTTCTTTCTGGTGACAGAGCTTTCGGGTATTCCTCCTGATACTATTCACCGCCTCATTCCAGAGCACGCGAGGAGGCAGAACTTGTTCATGGCTTTCCACTCATAGTCAGTGTATCCTGCTATCCGCTTTGGTACCATATTGCCTTTTACATTTGTGCACTGCATGTACTTGTTGTCTGTTAAGTTTCACGAACTATTTGTAGAGGGGAAGAGTTTTTTGGTTTGATGAAACTTATAGCGCGACAGCAATATGGTCTCGAAACACTTTTCAACCGCCTGCGTAGTAGTCAGACTACATACTAAGAGACTGGAGAATGTCTTTTGTAACACAGTGAAAAGTGAAAAATGCTTATAGATCTATCAGTTTTGTGTTGCTTGTCTATGTAAATGGGTTGTTTGCATTGCTAAAAGCCCTTCTCTTACGACCGTGGTAAGATGTATATTGTAAATTCCTACTTGTTCGTAATTTCTGGGGATTATTTCTGATTGCCAAAAGTTTCCATATGCATTTCTCAACCTTATTTCTGGAGAATAAGAATAAAGTGTTGATAACTCTGATCTTAGCTTAAAAACAGGCAGTTAACAGTAGTTAGTGGTAGAGTTGCATTCTCAATCTTGACGCTTTTATGCTTTCTTCATTTGTAGCTTTATTTTATTTTATTTTTTTGAGTTGGGGATGGGGAGATTAAGATTTGTAATTCGCGTCTCTCATCCTTACAAAGGGAATACCACTAAGCTACAAGGCTTGTGGTTCCTCAAAATGATGAAATTTTGAAGAAGTTTTAATCAACATGTTGAGACATTTGAATGATGGATGAGAACACACATCGGTCAAAGTCAAACGGGGTTGGAAAAGTTTCGAGCAGCTGTAGCAATTGAATGTGCTATCAACACTATGATAAATGTGCATAATATCGAAGAGAAGGTGATCGACATCAAGGTAATCAATGTTATTTGTGAGCCTTGAATGTAGATTGATATAACTGACTCAGCTGTGATTGCAAATACTCCAATTTTACGGATGGAACTTCCTATCGGTAAATCTATGAAAAACATTATTGGACGTCACAACACCTCTATAACCATCGATAACTTTTACCGATAGATTTATGGGGCCAAGTTTTGCTTCAAGACCAGTGATGTATTTCCTACGAAAATGTCAGTTATCGATCAATATGCATCCGTTGACAATTCATTGTCTTTTGCCGACGGAATACCTTCGTCGATGGATTTAGTAGGTCTATGTTTTCCTCGGTATTTATAGGCCGTGTTTGAAATATTATGTCTTAATTTTGTCGCTAACCATAGAATATTTTGAATTTGAGCTTAGCCCACTGGCCACCAGGTCCTCACTTAAGTGAAGTGACCCGGGTTCGATCCCTCTTGGGAGCGAATTGGAGATTGGAGATATAAGGTGGATTTGGTGAATGGGAGAGATAAGGTGGTTCTTGGAGTGGACGGGGAACTAACTACTAACATCTAACATGACTTTGCCCGATCAAAAAAAAAAAAAAAAAAAAAAAAGTAACGACAACACTAGCAACTAGCATCTATTTTCAAAATGAAAGATTGTGTGAAATGTGGCAGAGTAAGAACTAATGCACTTAATATGTTTGTAAGTGGGGTAGAGAACTGAGCAAGTCATAACCCTTAATATATCTCCTACAATACCTCTTTGGAGGTAAAAAAACACATTCTTAGGTACACGCCAAGATAGCATGCTCTGTACCTTTTCATGGTCAGTAGATGCTCTTTTTCTCAGTAACTGCTCCAAATAACTAAATTGAGTCTGCCCAAATTGACATTTACTTCTTTTTCCAACAGTTGGTTCTCCTTCAGAATTCGTAACACCTCCTTCAAATGCACCAGGTGTTCTTCCCATACCTACTAAAACACTAATATGTCATCATAGAAAATCAATTTTATCCTCCTAAGTTGCCTACTAAATAATTGATTCATCAATGATTAGAAAACCAAAAACCCACATTTAATTGGTGAAGTGATTGAGATTAATATAATTTCAATTGCAATAAAAGTTGATCAAATTTATTTAGTTGAATAAAAAATTATTTAATTTTTTTAAAAATAAATACTTGTGATTAAATAAATTATTTCTTCATTTTAATTTGGTCATGAAATAAGATATTTTGCATAATTTTTTTTATTATGCAGCAATTTTTTATGAAAATTTACCAATTTAAATACTAAATAAATTGATATGATATAATTTGAATATCACATCAATTTTCTCAAGCCTTAGACGGGATGATTCTCAGAACTTAGTTATAGTCTTTCAAACTTCAAACAAGATGATTCTCACGAATCAATTTTATTCTTTCAAACTCTAAACGAAATGATGCTTGAAACTCATTTATGATATTTTAAGCTCTAAATAAGATGATGGACAAATGGTGATTTTTTAAACTCTATACAAGATGTTGTTTAGAAGTTAGTTATAATCTCACAAGCTTCAGATTATATAATCTCACAAGTCAGCCCTGATCTTTCAAGCTCATATTTAAACCATCAGATAGTGATGTTCAAACGATTGACGCATTAAGTCAGGCATAGTATTTTAGGATCTAGACGAGATAATGCTCAAAAGTCAGATATCGTCTTTCGAGTTCTTGATGATCATGAGATGAGATGATACTTAGATGAAAAATGAGATTTTAAATTAATTCTTATCCATCAATATATTAAAAATGTACAAAATTTATATAAACGAGTATTCTAACAAAAAGTTAACATTTAATTGACGAATATAATTAAGATTAGTATAATGTAAATTCTATTACATGAAACGAAAATAATTAAAAATTAATTATATTATAAAAAAATAATATAAATAATTTAAATTATAATTTCAAATCCCGTCGAAATTCAACGGGTTATACACTAGTATTCCTGTTAAATTGTTGTTTTATATAATACTCCCTCCATTCCTAAAAATTATGGACCAAAAGAGAGTGTAGGGTCATTTTCAAATAAGGAAAGATAATAATTTTCAAGGACGTTCCAATATAGTAATAAAACCATACTTTTTAGGGACGGAGTGAGTATATAGATTGTCTATTCTTATTTAAACCGTAAACCAACTTATTCTACAATGATTGACAATGTAATCTTTTGTGATCATCGATCCACCACATATCTACATTGTGAAATTCCAAATTGATGATTGGCAACGTGTCACACCCCAATTCTTGAAATGATAACTATGACCGGGGTACAACTCGTCATTTAAAATGAACAAGGAAAAACCTTGTGAAATCCGAATAAAAGGGATAACAATCGGGCTTAGCCCCTTTGGATGAAGAAAGACAAGTATTCAAGTGATACAATCAATCAACAAACATAATAACTTCATGATCACAAGTTTAGTGTCATGCTTCAGATAACCAACATTTATAGGATGAAATAGTTGTGAAATAATAGTCTCGGCTCAACAAAATATATTGTTTAGAGTCACAACATAATAGGTCTTAAGTTAAGGAAAACAAAAGATAGATACTGGCTAATTCTACAGCGGAAGTCAAAATACGGAGTTGAACCCTAGCCTCAGCTCGCCCCGTCAGCACCAGCCGCTAACCTAAAAAACATTTGAAAGTATTTTTGGGCTAAGTACTAATGTACTTAGTGGACTGCAACTTTTGAAACATTTCATAATCTGAAGAGCAGTTTATCCAATCATACTTGACATGACTTAGAAGGATTTAAAGTGAAAGAACTTCTAAGCATGTTAAAACATTTCATTCTATATTTTATATATATATATACTTAATTTTGCGCGCAGTTGTCACACTCATTTCTGTTACTCGCTGTGATCCCGGACCTTTTAGCCACCGACGGATCCGTTTCTCCCATTTACTTGAACAGAGGGCGTAACCCAGACAAGTTTACTTTTGACCTCGGGACACTACCCAGGCAGACCCTTACATTCTATGCTTCGGAACACATCCAGCAAGCATCCTTGTAACGCCTCTTAGTTAGTGCCCGAATGGAGATCAACCCACCGAGTCAGCTAACGGTGTACACAATTCTCAAATAACGTGTTAGGCTATAAGAGAACCTCAATTGATTCGTTGTGGCGAGCATTAAACAGAGCAGAGTGCACATAAACATTTTATTGGATAAACAACTTATATTTCACGAACATTTAAGCTCAATAGCTAAATCATACATTTGGAAAATAAGCCCACATGTTTAGGCAAAGCCTGTCGTTTAACCTTATCTCTGAATCGGAATAGCAGTGCTAATCCTCCTGACGTTCAAAGCCTACAAGAAATCTTAGGTCTCAAATATAAACTCAAGTCACGGTAAAGTGCTTAACATTCTATGATTCACTTAGCCGGGTTTTCAAAATTTAAAGAATAAAATAATTGAAAACATTTCTCTTGAGTTAAGAACACCAACAATATTCTTACTCATCTTTCTTTTGAAATTGGAATTATGAATAAAACCAATTAAAACATGATGCAATGCATGACTCATTTCATACTTAAGCATAAAAAGTGTTTACTAAAATATGCACAAGTTTCTAGTTCATTCTGCTCTGTTACGTTAATCAGCTCTGGTCTCTACCAGCTCTGACTATCCCAGCTCTGGCCTCCCAGCTCTGGCTTCCCAGCTCTGGCATTCAGTTCTGGCCTCCGAGCTCTGGCCTCCCAGCTCTGGCGTTCAGCTCTGGCCTCCGAGCTCTGGCTTCCAGCTCTGACCTCCCAGCTCTGGCTTCCCAGCTCTGGCATTCAACTCTAGCCTCCGAGCTTTGGCTTCCCAGCTCTGGCTTCCAGCTCTGGCTTTTTAGCTCTGGCATTCAGCTCTGCCTTTCAGCTCTGGCATTTTAGCTCTGGCATTCAGCTCTGGCATTTTAGCTCTGGCTTTTCAGCTCTGGCATTTTAGCTCTGGCATTCAGCTCTGGCCTGTTCTGCTCTCCTCTCCTCTCCCTACTCTGCTCTCGACTTCAGTACACCTCACGACTGATTTACCCACACAGCCAAGTCCACACAATTCTACCTTCCTTCCTTTTCTTTTAACACCGACAAGTTCTAAAGCAAGCATGAAAACAAGACTCTACATTTTCCTTATTCATTTAACAGTTATGTTGCTAAAACATATAAACACACAAAGATACATGAACATATGAACAAAGGGCGATGGAGTTCATAGATGAAACCTTGGCTTGAATTTGCTGGATGCTGGGTGAATCGAGAGCTATGGTTGCTGCTGTTCTTGGAGTTCTCTTCGGTGTTGGAAAGAGAGAGATGAAGTGAGTGAAATGAGAGAAATATCTTGGCTATGGTTTGAGTGTTTGCGGAGGAGTTCAAGGGAGGAGAGAGGGAATAGTTAGGCGGCCGAGAGGTGAGTGAAATATCTTGAGGCAAAGATGGGTTGGGCTTGATTGGAATGGATTGGGCCGGTTCTCATTCTTTCTTGAAAGCAATTAAAAGCTTGAGGTCCAAACAAAAATAAATCACAGCTCATGAATTTCTTGAATGCTTAATTAAATAAATATGCAATGCATATAAATTTAATACTAAATTTACAAATGCTTTTGTAAATCATTTTTGTTGGAATTAAAATAAATTCTTTCTTCTTTTTCCGGCGTGAATCATCTTAATCTAAGTTCAAAAGTATTCTAAACTTAGCTCGAGGAAACGGGGTATTACACAACATGATCTTTGTGATCATCGATCCACCACATATCTACAATATGAAATTCCAAATTGATGATTGGCAATGTGATCTTTGTGATCATCGATCCACCACATATATACAATGTGGAATTCCAAATTAAATTTACAGTACAATTTAACAAAAATAAATTAAATCACAAAATATGTTACAACAATGATTTTCATAAAATAATAATAATAAAAAAAAAGTTTTACAATACTAAGGAGCTATAAATCATGTTGTGAAATATAGAAATCTAACATCAATGATACTTTCCTGAATGTCTACATACTCCATCGCCTTTGTATCAAGGGTACTCCATTATGTCGAAAATATTACATTTCATCATTTCCCCATCAAATTCAAAAGTCATTTTATTTGTGTCACAATTGATATGAGCTTTGGTTCGTGTCCTGTATGTCCAAAACATAGAATTCAGTTGGAAAATCAGATCCTCCGTCTTAATCAACACGTCCTCAAGTATGACTTTGGGGAAGAAGACATTAGATCTATCTACGACTACTAGTTGAATCACCACACGAGTTGCCAATCAGTTAGTAACAAGTTTAGCTTTTTACTATTTAGAATCAAACCTTACACTCAATGTGCAGTTCATATTGACCAATTAAACCTCACGATTTCAATATTCACATTCACGTCAGCTTGTCCAACTCAAAACAATGAGCTCCAACTCCATCGGAAAATGACATGAAAACGGAAAAAAATTGTTTGCCCAAAGAAACTTAACAGAAAAAATAAAATGTATCTTGTGGGAAAATAGGTTGCACAAAAAAAAAATTGTCCTCGGAGAAAATTATCCATCCTATAGAGCATGTGAAAAAAGTGAAAAATGGTAAAAATATATAATTTCCATCTTTTTCCATGAAAGAAAATGCACTATAAGTTCTCAAACAATGGACCCAGAGGCCTTCAAGTTTTCGAATACAAACGTGTAGCTTTACTATTTGGAAGAGTGTATATATAACCTAACATGCAACAAACTGATGTTACTATATATTGGAGAAGTCTACTATCTTGGAATGTTACATTGTTGGGGGCAAGTATGTTACTACACTACTAAAGGCATTGCTGCATTTTGGGAATTCTTTCTTAGTGTTTCATGCATTTGCCGCATGTGTTCAATGGTGCTCCAAAAAGTGAAAAATGTAGAGCACAAACTGCTATTAAAATGCATAAGAAACGTTACCAAAATCAACTACTCCAGAAATACTTGGATTCTATCCCCCATTGTATCATTGAAATCGAGTAATTGCTTGCCTCCCTCTTCTAGAGCTGCATCATCTAACAACTCCTTGATGTTTATGCCTCCCAAGGCTGTGAGCCAATAGAACACGTAAATATCAAATTCATTTCATCAAAATCATGTACAATCTAGCCAGTATTTACATTACCTGGAACTACATTTGTTATGCCATCTAGAAAACCAGCCTGAGAAATGAAATACATTTATTGGTTGATTAGAGATAGTGAACATGCTCATTACAGATTACTAGTTTCTAAAAGCACTGAAGATAGATATAGTTATAATAATATAACATTCATTCTAGTGGGGATGGACATCTCATAGGAAGGTGTTGAGCCAATTTTATATTATAACAAGTGCTTTCGAAGAAACACCAGTTATTATAACTAAAATTGTACTAACATTTGGAATGCTGCCAGAAAGATTAAACAAAAGTTTTAGAGAATTACAGCACTAAAAGTCCCAAATTCTCACTTCAAATATAATTACATAACAGCATCACGGACATGATAAGCATTTGTCTATTTGAAGATGTTATATTAAGTGTTACAATGATACTCCTCCATATCCACTTAGGAGGTATGTTTTCATTTCAAACCCCCTTTTCAGTTTTCCTAAAATCTCAAAACATATCTGTTCCATCCATTTCCAATATTTACTAGTCACTTTTTAAGATGCTGCATCATCTATGCAATCATAGATGCCATCGTTGCATCTATCTTCCATTTAAATATTTATCCCTTCGCAATAACCACTGGGCACTGACATATCTCTGTATTCATATTAACCACAAAATTCAAGTGGGTCCCGCTAAATATATATAAATTTACTATCAACCGAAACACATGTTCATTTTCTAAACTTATAACTCCAAAATATCAAATAATTTATCACCATAATCATTGCCCTTCTTCAAAAACTAATAAGTTTCAGTAAATTGGATTAGAAATACTGAAATTTGGAAACTGAAACTGGAAATCAAACCAAACCTCCCTCCCTTTGAACTTGTTATGTTATGTTTCTTTTAACAGTAAAACATGTTGAAACTACCCACAACCTAAATGAAAGTGGTCGAATATTTCATAATGTATTATTACTATCCATCAGAAATAAAATAAGTGGGAAAAGGGAGTTCGATATACGTTTCTATATGTATATCCTAAAATGGATGATAAATTCAAACTTGAAAAGATCAACCCAACTTCTACCATGATAAAACATCATCAACTCTGAGCTAATTTTAGTCAGGAAGCCATAAATATATATATTCTAGTCTGAATAAGATTTTGTAAAGTTTGAATGTGTCCATAGAGTAACTGCATCTTTCATGATTCACTTTTTGAAGAATAGGTTCCAGGGACTTGATGTATGTGAAACAATCTACTATTGATTTTTTCTACTTTTATGGGCATTAGCCTATACAGAAGCAAAATACTTGCATAATCCTATGATATTTTGTTGAAAGAAAACATAGAACTTACAGGTACTCGGACATCAAGTCTTTCAAATCCATCTCGACCAGTTATTTTGACTCTCAGTTTTCGTGACCAAATGCCAGAGAATGAACCCTTTGAACTGAATATCTCAGGGATCACTACTTCCACATTGGGATTTTGTGAACTCTGATTTGTTTTTTCTGGGTCACTTTGGGTCTGTTGTATGCTGTAAGAAGAGTTGCTTGTAGAGGAACCTGGAATGTTATAAAGTTTAGCAATCAAAAGTGTCTCCATGTCACCATGGTTGTATGAATTAGTTAATCAATGGATGAGAAACAAACTGTTAAGTTGGATGTGGTAAATTTTCAGTCGAAAACATTTCATAAGTTTAATGCAGATTATAAAAAATAATGATATCACACTGTGTTGTCAGCTCTTCTGGTAATCTTTTGAAAACTCTCAATAATATCAAAAGTTCGTAGGATAATGAGTTTCCCCAAACAACTCTTTATGTCCGATTAGAAAAAATTTCAAATTTCAAAATTTGGATACTAAGTAAAAGTCAACCAAATCACAAAGATCCACTAGTTATTAAATTTCCAGTAGGAGAGATACTTTTGGCAGACTGATTATCAATACTTACCCTTTTGTGAGTGAGGTTGGTTAGACTTGGTGCTGTATCGCATCTCTTCTTCATAATATGCATTAAAGCCCAAGAGTTCCTTAATTTCTTCAAAGGAAGGCATGCTTCCCGGAGGGGGCATACGACCTCCTTTGATAGCCAACAAAGCATCCTAAATGCCAATTACACACAACATTTACAAAATCAAATAAAGTAGCGAGTGAAACAAAACGAAACTCAACCCAGATTATTACCAATGTAATCATGTCAACAGAGAAAACTGGGAGGTAACATTTCACTAGAATATGCTATTGAAATCTGCCCGATCTTGTGAGAAAACTGTGAAATAACTTCTACTAGAATATGCTGTTAACCAGTTCTTGTTAGGGAGACAATTATTGCAGAATAGTAAGAATACAAGAAAAACAAATATACCAGTAGGTTAAATAAATGAAGTACAAGTTCCCTTAAAGACAACCATATAACTCTAAATCAACTGCGTTCGCACTTCACAGGTAATGGAAGCTATTGATTTTTTCTGTACTCTGTGATTACCCCAGGCGTCCTTTTGTCTTAAAGATTGTATTATCAGTTATGAGCAGAGTACAAAAAGGATTAATAAATAATAATGTGGAACTCCAGAGTCTTTCTCATTTATAGGAAGTCAAATGTTATAAATGAGTACATGCCGCATGATTCTCATCTACTTGTTGCCCAGTTTCCGAGGATTTAGTTCCCTAACTAAATTGGTCATTTTGTTTTTACCCCTAGATTGGTGAATTAATTTGAGAATAATTTTCTGTAAACATGTGTGAATTTATAACCAAAACTTTTATTCATTTTATGTAACTTGATTTAGATGGCATCCCTATTTGTTCTCAAAAGCTATGTCTACACAAACAAGAACACCAAATACACAGCACAGTGCATAACATCTGAAACCTTTAATGAAAATAGGGTTAATGGCATCTATTAACAAGACTTTTACACATTTTCTTGTTTACGAACACACTTTTAAATTGTTGCACCAAAACCTGACCTTTAAAGATTGTACAATTTTTACAACACTGATCTAATTTCCGGTCGGGCCAAACTACCGTGGCATAAATTAATATCAACTATCATACCTTATTTTCTCAAGTTTTTCCCTAGTCAAAAGACAAATCCTACGCCACATCAGCTTGGCCTAGCCATTACTTGGATTGGTGTTATAAAGGTCTGTTTCTGGGGCAACAATTTAAATGTCATGTTTGAAACTGGAAAATGTGTAAAATCCGTGTTAATAGATGCAACCATTGAAAATAATAGAAAATATAACAGACAAACATGATCTAGTGTTCATACAAAGGGCAGATAATTTTCAAATAGGGTGTGACGTTACAAATCATCCTAATTGGCAAATACAGAAGACATTAGAGGTTAACAAACAGCCTCTGGAGTAAGAAAAAGACTGACAAAAGAATGACCTGGCAACAAGATTAATATTTTCCTAAGTTTGTTGATTTGATGGTGGGTTTTTAGCTTGTAATTTCAGTTCTATTATCCAAGCATAAAAAAGAATAAAGATATAACCAACTCATCCAAATAAGATACTATTCCATTCTTCTTCATCAAGCTAAAAATGACATGCATCAAAGATACTCAGATAAAAGTTGTCATTTTAGATCAAGATTTTACAAATAAAAAGAAATGAAAGAAAAAAGTTACCTGCATCGCACGGATGGAAACACCCATCAAAGACAAAGGATATGCCACAAGTTTGTATCCTATATCAGTCAATTCGTTAGGACTGAGTATAGGTGTCTTCCCACCCCCTTCAAGCATATTGGCCTGAGGATGATTTATTACATAAGAAAGTGCATTTTATAGCCGCTCAAAACTCAGTCATTTACTGAAAGAAATGATAAGTCTGAACAATAACCAGATGCCAATATTTGACGTGAACAAGTGGATATTTTTCACCCCAAAATTTCATAATCGATGAAGATGAAGAATTGTCTTTACTGATAATCGATGTCTTCGTCATTGTTGAATTTATGATATGTTTGAATTTAAAGTGAATTACCATTTTTGGGACTTGGGGACACACTTCACAGAAGGCCTCCATCTCTTCTCTTGAAGCAAGAGCATCAATAAACAACACATCAGCTCCAGCATTACCAAGAGCGCGTGCCCTCCAAAGAGACTCCTGTAAAGACACAGCTTGACGAGAATCAGTCCGTGCGACTATGACAATGTCAGAACCACTCTCCTTACGAGCATCGACAGCTGCTTTTATTCTCATTATTGCCTCCTCTCGAGATATAACTTCGCGCCCTTGTGTATGACCACACGCTTTTGGAGAAACCTTGAGAAGATCAGATAATTCACAATAAAGGGTGATCTCAAATAAAGTCATATAAATTTGTAGTTATAGACTATTGATGTGAAACTCTATAAAGCAAACACCTATATAAACTAATGCATTTAGCATCGGTTATAGATGATAATAGTTAGTATCTGCCTAAATGTGAAGATGCTCCAGAAGGGGCAATATTATAGCCAGTCCATCAGACAACCATTATTCAGAAACCACCCAAACGGTCAATTCTCTGTACAAGAATATACAACATGTGTAGATAATAGATAACATGTGCAAAGGGAATTTCTTAAGCAATACAAACCTGATCTTCAAGAATTAACCCAGCAAAGCCAGCTCGAATATACCCTCTAACAGTCCTTTTAACATTCATAGGATTACCGTAACCATTGTCTGCATCACCAATGATGGGGATGGACACGGCCCCAGTTATTTGTTGTCCTTGATCCACCATCTCTCCATAAGAGATAAGCCCAGTGTCTGGTAATCCTAACCGAGAAGCTGATATTCCAAACCCTAAGGATTGTTGAAATTATTACAGAACTTTCTAAAGGTTACAATAATAGAGAATCAAGCTTGTAAAGTTAATGAATCAGATAAACAGGAGACTAATTTGTTATATAATAAGAAGAAGCATTAGTTGTTAAAAGGAAAATATTGCCAATTAAGTTTTTTATACTCCCTTCGTCCCCCAAATAACTTCCTAGTTGGGGACGGCACGGGTTTTAAGGAAAAGTTATTAGATATATTGGAAGTAGTGAAAAAGTGTTATAATTATTATTGGAAGTTGTAAAAAGTGTTATAATTAGTATTGGGAGTGGTGAAAAGTGAAAAGTAAGAATAAATAAAGTATTATTAGTGGTGGGGTAGTTTCCTAAAATGGAAAGAAAAAAGAGGAAGTTATTTGGGGGACGTCCCAAAAAGGAAAAAGAGGAAGTTATTTGGGGGACGGAGGGAGTATATCATTAGTTGTTCTTTCAAGTTGAAAATAATGAGAAAGTTGCAACAATAAACAAACAAAATCTCAGAAATGGAAATCTGCAGTGCATATATTACTTTTTTATTTACTATAATTTTATCAAAACAGTGATTGATGAGACTAGCATCAACTGCAATGCAGGTTTTTAGTCAGATGTACAAGATTAGAAATGCAGTATATTGTGCCAATCAGCCTACAAGGTTCAATTTAAAATTTCTTAACTCAAGACCAATATATTTCCTTGGGTAAAGATCAAGCTTTTACATAGAGAAAACAAGCTCAACACATTTCATTCTATTTAATAAGTAATTTGAATGGCTTCAAAATAGAACATTGACGTGGAATAAATATGTTAGCAATAAAACTGGGAACAAGTTAAACAGCAAAGTATAGAGGATGGGTTGTATCACCGAAATGCATTTTAACTTCCTAAAGTTGCAAATATAAATAAGGTATAGACTCCTCCTGACGCATATAAGGTCTCATCATCACTCAAAAACTCTCTCTCTTCTATGATTATGCAAGAGAGAACAAGGGTTAATGAATAACAATTACTACCATTATGGAAAGAGGAAACGACTAGGGAAGTTGAGTTGGGGTTCCCAAAAATTCCACAAAAAAGAAACTTGCTAGAGAAGTCCACGTACTTTCCTCCATTTTATTCTAAAGGCTTATTTGCCAAGAACTGTGAGATAAGACTTGATACGTTTGACTAAGATGCATTTTACCATGTATGACATCAATATTATATTTTCTTGGATGCATTTAAATATCTGCGAATCTACGACATATATATACAAGCTTAATCTATTGTTTGGTTGGATGCCTTAACATTATCCATTAAATTGGAAGTCCTAAAATGTCATTTCATGTTACAAGCATAAGGGCAGGAAATAAGGTTTCCAATAATAAATTAATATTTGTTATAATTATTTCTTGAATTACTATTATGTATCAACCTACAGAATCAAGCACATGTGGGTAGTGGATGGCCATCACTTTATGGACTTAAATTTTTATGAAGCAAACAAGATATATCAAGAGTAGCAAACAAGCTCTAACCATACCATCATAATTATACAACAGTTCATTACATCCATTGTTCACAAAATCCACATGCTACATCCATTAGAACATGCAAAAAGATATTCTGAATGTCGAGAACACAACCTAACAGTTTAATGTTCGATATGTATCAAGAAAATGTGCAACTATCTGCACCACACAACACAACCAAAATCTCTTTAAAACACACACCAGTGTATTGGATTTTGGAGTGTGTTTAGAATGTTGTGTGGTGCACCCATCATAAATTTCTGAAGCAAGGTAAGCACAAACACAGCCAATCCAGATGGAAGAGGCGGCTTCCTATTCTTGACAGAAGTTAACGGCTAACATCAATATCAGGTTCAAATGAAGCTACTCCAGTTAAAGCAGAAAAAACACAGGCCAAATATAAGGTTTTTGTTTGAATTAAACATGACCGTCAACATCAAGCCCCAAGTTTACATGCCAATTACACTGTCATTGTACTAACAAAGCATGATCTCCATTTGAATTCGTAGAAGACAGATCCAGCAAAGGGTTCTCGACCCACAAATTAACAGTCTATTAATTTCCTTTAATTTTCATTTAAAATAAAAAAAGTCTTAGCTATCACTAATAGTTCTGGTCGCCGAAACAGAGAGAGAAGGTACCAGTAGTGAAGCAGAAATCGAAACCAGCACGCTGGACAAGCTTGGCGCTCAATGCGTCGAAACAAGCTGGGCCGAGGTGAGCTCCCGGAGCACGCAGAAGTCGTCTGAGGGACTCTGCTGCGGTGGTGGCGCCGTCGTCAGCGCCTGGGTGGCGATATGAAAAGGTGATGATTGAGCGACGATTTGAGGAGCTTGTTGTACAAATGTTAGGATGAAAACTTCTAGCCGTGAGATGGAAGGATTCTGGATTGGAGGAAATTGAGAAGCCCATATCTCCCCGCTAGCTGCTACCTCTACTTCTTCACAAAACCTGCTACACTTTGTTTACCCGCAATGTGGGCTAGCAAGCCTAGCATATGGGATCCTTTATCCATCCCTCAATCTAGTGTGTTCCCGTGCAACCCAATCCTACATATATTATACCAAAATAAATCTTATCCTATTTGGCATCGTATAATTACTTTATTTTAATTTTTCTTAATTATCATTCATTCTTAGTTATTTATATATTTTTAATTAATTTTTATATTATAGCAAAATAAATCATATTCTACGTGATATCGTATAATCACTTTATTCTAATTTTCCTCAATTCTCATTCTTCCATCTTTTTTTCACCTGAAAAATTTAACTTAATTATAAAATGATGGCATCCAAAATAGGAATCATTATACCCACTTAATTGAGATTGTTCCAAGTGTGACTAAAACTTAAATAAAGTCTACCAATAAATTAATCCACGACAAGCAATCAATTCAAATGTCAATTCATTTTTTAGAAAATATATCTTTCAACTAAATGTTATAAATAAATAAAATACATGCCTATACCCAATCTATCTATATATATATGGGTCAAATTTAAAATACTCACCTCTATAACTTATCTATCAAAAATACCCACTTTCATAAAACACATATCAAACATATCCAACTCATAATTAATGACCAAACTACCCTTTAACAAATCCTCTAGTAATTCATCATAATACAATTCCATGTTCAAATCGGGAATAGTCGGTGAAGACTTATCAGGCCCAACATGCTTCCGTAACAATTCAAAATAATTCTAGACATAAATCAACATTATACCTTTCGTCGAATGGTCTTCTTCAGGAGTCAGTTCTCGTTGCGTTTTACGGACCGTCTGCCCCCAGGCTCCGTCCAACCACGCACTCGCAAGAGATGGTTGCAACCTTCCTCTTTCACTAAGTTCCGACGTTGAATACTTTATTGATAAATGAAAGAAAATTTTCAACAATACCGGAAAGTTGAGTTAAAACAAAGCGTTTATAGAGGAATTATAAAATATTTAATTTATTTCATAAAATTTCCCTCAGGGAGGAGACAAACTTGTTTAGCTACTCATTAGTAGCTAATACTTGTATACATAAAATAAAAGAAACTAAAACTAGAACTAAAAACTTTTGAAAATAAAATTTAAAATTACAAGGATAAATTCTAGAGATAGAGAGTGTGTGTGTGGAAGTGTTGTGTTTTTCCCCCGATGATCTCTTCCTCTCCAGAGCCTTCTTTATATAGAGGTCTGATACCCTCTATAATGGCTTGGTAGTTGGCCTCGGATTCCTTTCCTCGTGGCCAGCTCATTTGGATGGTGATTGCCACCTTCTTTTGTCGGCAATAATTGCCAACATCAGCAATACCTTCACATGCCTCTGTGGTCCCTCACTCCATTATTCAGCTGATAATGCTGTGGAAGGGGCCTACTGCTTTTATCCTCCACTCACTTCTGCTTTGGTGAGTTGTCCGCCTGTATGATGACCCACTCACCTTTGTCGTTTTCTTTTTGGTGAGTGGGATTCCTGTTGTGAGTCACATGACTCCCTTTTCTCTGTCGGGCATCTTACTTTTTTGGTGCCCGAGATGCTCGTCCACGTGGAGTTTTGTGCTCCTCATGTTCATTAGACCGGAATCTCCTTCGATCAGGTTTCGGGAGAAAACCCTTTCCGAACTCCGGTTCCTTCTGCGTTGGACATTCCGCGCAGATATGCTCGTTCCAATGACCCAAGTGAGCCATATTGCAGAACTTGCGACGAGTTTCCTTGCTCCCCGCGATCTTATTTTGCCAGAGTGTTAGCATTTTTTCTTCAAAGGCCTTCTCGGTAAATTTGGTGGTGGTTCCCGTCATAGTGTTTAACAGGAACGATCCCAGACTTGAATTCTGGAAGAACTTAAATCTGGACTTGACTTTGTCCATCTCCGTGAGACAGACCCACAATCCCCATGCTCGTCTGGTGGAGATTTGATCCTCCTTGTATGTGGCGACGATTGAGGACTGATAATCAGGGGCCTTGATTCGGTTCAAGGCCTGGTTGTTGGGTCTTCGAAGCTTTATGAAATGGAAAGCTTCATGGTTCCCCTTCCCTGCTGGTTCTGGTGCTGCACTGAAGAAGTATAGCTCCAAAACATCCCCTCGTTTGAGGGACTCGTTATTTGCCCAGGCGTCATACACCGTTTCTTGGATCTATTTTGGTAGACCCTTAATTTCGATGAATGCTGGAGATATGGTATAAACTGAAGCCAGAGCTCCAAACTCATATCATTCCTTAACATCCTGTGAATGGGCGCCAGTGGTTAACCACACATGCAGATATTTTCCTCCGACATCAACCTGGCAGTTTCTCGGGTTAATGCCTTTCCTTGTGTTGAGTTTCTCCCATCTGCTCTGGTACAACTGCCAAGAAAGAGACATCTCAACAAAATTAGTATCAACCTTAGATTTGCCCGTCACTGACCTAAGGCTGATCTCTCCCTCTTTTTCCCCAGAGGTGGAGGGTTGACATGTTGGTTCGGGCAGTGAAGCCTTAGCAACATCTTTTTCTTGGATTCGGTTTTGACACCTTAGCTTCAGAACTTGTGCTAGGGGTACTTGAATCCCCTGCTACCGGTAATCCGGCCGGTACGGTAATGCCTGCTTCGATCAGGGGAGCCCTAATCCCGCGCAGGAGCGGCTTGTGGATTTCCTCATGAAGATTTATCATCTTCTTAAGACATTCTTGTATACGGTCATAAACTTTGGCTTCATCAGCCGACTGTATCCTTCCAGCTTGTTTGGCATGGAGTACGCACTCTTGCCATTCTTGTTGTAGCATCTCCATATTTTCTTGGAGTTGCCTCTGGTTCATGATGATGGTGTCAACCTAAGTTGGCTCCATCCCTTGTTAAGAAATCTGCAAAAACATTATCATCAGATTTCAAAATGACAATATCAAAATCATAATATTGGAATTTAGCTTGCCATCTAAGTAATCTAGCCTTTTCAGGTTTAGATTCAATTTTCTTGGTTAAGAAAGCCTTAACGTTAGTGTTATCGACTTTCAAAATGAATTTCTTTGCAAGTAAGAATAGTGGCCATTTTTTGAACGCCTTTCTGACTGCATAGAACTCCTTCTCGTTGATGTGCCATCGCACAGCCTCACTATCGGAAAAGAGACCACTATAGTATCTGCATGGTTCCTCTCCATAAGGAGTGATTTTAGTGAGCACGGCCGCCCACCAAGAATCACTCGCGTCGGTGTATAGGACTAATTCATCCTCGTCTTGCGGTATTGAAAGCTTTGGGAGATTTTTGCAAATCTCTTTTAGCGTTTCCATACCCTCGCGATGCTCCTCCTTCCATATGAATGGAACATCTTTCTTCAGTAGTGGACTGAAGATTTTCCTATGCTCTGCAAGATTTTTGATGAACATCCCTGCAAAGTTTACAACTCCAAGAAAGTTTTGAAGCTGCTTCTTTTCCTTGAGATTTTCTGGAAAGTTCTGGACCTTTTCCACAATATGATCTTATAGAATTATCCCAGATTCATCGATCTCAATTCCCAAAAACTCCATCTTCTGGATTGCCACGACTACCTTCTTTTCAGACATCATTAATCCTTCTTGTTGATAAACATCCGCAAAGATCTCCAGATGCCTAACATGCTCATGAATGTTTTTTGATGTAATAAGAATATCATCAATATAAACAAACATGAATGAAGAATAATCTTTAAAAAGATTATCCATCTTCCTTTGGAATATCTGAGGCGCATTGGCTAGCCCCATTGGCATGACATTCCAGACATAATGTCCTTGTGGAGTTGAGAAGGCTGTGAACTTCTTACTCCCTTCCTCCATGCGAATATGGTAAAACCCTGATTTGCAATCAAACTTTGAGAATACCTTTGCACTTCTGATGCAGTTGATAAGGTGTTCTCTACTTGGGATGAAGTATCCGTCAAACTCAAGAATGTCATTAATCCCTTTGTAATTAATGACCAATCTCAGTTTTCCTCACTTGATCTCCCCATGGTTTATCACCAGAAATCCAGGACTGCTGTAAGGTGAGTTTCCTGGTTCGATCAACTTTAAATCAAGGTGTTCCTTGATTATGCTTCTCATATCCTGCTGATCTTGAGTGTTCATCAGGATAGGTCTGAATCTTACGAACTCATGCTCCTTTCCAGTTTTAACTTTCAGGGTAGCTTTGAGCTGGTTCTTGTCCCACCATGCCAAAGGATCCTCGTGATAACACTTCTGGATTCTCCTTTTGACATCGGTCATGGACACCTATTCTTCTTCCTTAATATCTTTATGGATTCTCCTTGTCCCTGGTTGAAGTACAGACTTGATTACCAATTGGATTGCTCCAATGTGAATCCATTTCATCGTTTTAGTGACTTCTGGCTTCATTTTTGTGAGATCCCTCCGCACATCTTCGGCTAGAATTAATTGGATCCCCACCTGGTTGTTTGTTATCTCTATTGGAAGCGCCAACTCTCGACTCGTGGTGCCGAAGAAGACATGATGCTTCCCTTTGAATGGACTCAAGCTTTGTATAACTTGATTCATTCTTCCGCTTGAAAACCCTTGGAATGTTTGTACATTCATGGTTTTGTCTTTGAATTTTTTCACGAGCTTTTCCACCACCTTTTCTTGGGGAATCAAGAAATGGCTGGTAAATCCTTCCTAATCCTTCTTTTGAAGGTGGATAACCTCGTCCTCCTCCATTCTGGACTTTTGCCTGCTGACACCATTCTGACAGCTTCTTATGGACATAGGACATTCTCCTTGATGTACTATCGAGAGGGAATGCTCCAGGTGACTTGTAATCGTTGATGAACATTTCTCTCCATGGACTTGGAAACTTCAGAAAGAAGAGATCTATAGCGATCTGATCATCAACCAGCCCCATATGTGTATATAAGGCATATAAGCGTAGAAATTCATCGAGAGCTTTTAGCTCCAGTACCACCAACCTCAAGCTATAGAGTGCTTGTTGGTATTTGATACGCTTTTCTTCTCCTGCACCTTCGAAGAATCCCATTCAAAGAAAGTGAACTTTGAGATATTCCGTTGCCTTTTCAAGAATTTCCCATGGAGATTCTTTGGCAAACAACTCGTTCTTTTCGTGAGTTTTGATGTTATCCCAAAACTGTTTTGCCGTTCCAGCAAAACTTGCCTCGAAGATTTTGATAAATTCATTTTTATCATACTCCACTGTGGCAACCACGATCTTCATTGTCGATGCCCATTCATCAATGAGTGATTCCCAATTTTTGAAGCTTGCTTCATCAATATTGAGAACTAACCCATATGGATGGATTGGCTCGAGTATGGCCTTTCCTACAGGAGTTTCCTGTAGTCTGCGCCGTCTTCTGGTTCGTTGGAGGCTGCCTGCTTCGTCACAAACTTCAGCCCTCCTAGAAGATGTAGGTGGATCTTATCGTGGGATTTCGACTTTGGGCTCGAAAGCTCCTTGGTTCATCTTTAGATCAACCATTTTCAAATTAGCAAATGATTCCGCTAATTCTTGTAGATCTTCTAGTCCGATTCTTTCGAGGTTATTCATGATTTTTCCCTCTCAAGAATCGGGCTATTTCTTCTGTCTGCAACTTTTTGGGTGCTGCATCAAGTGGTAGAGGATATGTCTGATCTTTGGACCATGTATTCCGAATTTTCCCGGAACATGGTTTTCGCCTTTCGATCTCCTCCACCTTCTTCTTGATATCTCGTAAGAGGATCAAGATTTCCTCTTGTTTCATCGATATCCGGCTCATCTCCAGTGGTAGATCATATAGCTTGTTGCCATAGTATTCCACCGTCTTTTGGATTTCCCGTATTCGCCTAGGACTCGCTCAATGAGTTCAGGACATTAAAGTCATTAGTATGCCACCGTGCGAATTTCAGTTATGAATGTTACAGTGCAGAACGTATGAGTTACCATTTTATTAATTTAGACAATTATTGCATGATATCTCACACAGAGTATACTCTGTATGCTCATCTCATATTAAACATTTTCAGGTATTTGACGTTTGAGACATGTGGAGAGTCGAATGGGTGTGTTAAGTTATCATAAAAATAGTTAATTTATTTTGCATCTAATCTAAGTATTTAAAGTTTTGCTTAGCTCAAGTTTTAATTAATAGTTACATATTTTCATGACGTCTTTCTGTCATGTTTTGGGACGAAGTATGTTGTAACACCCTAAAATTTGTATTATTTTAAAATCATTTTTTTCAAAGAAATAAATTCTTAAATAAAATATTATAAATAAACTTGAATTTAAAAGAAGATAAGCCAAGACAAAAAGATAATATGATAATATCAAACTTGATAAGTCAATCATAATCTAGTTTAAGACTTAACATTAATATATTAGGTGCAACTACCACATAATATTTTTCAAAAGTGACTTGACGCGCTCATTCGACCCTCTACGCGTCTCCAACCCCAATTACCTGAAAATATTAAATACGGAATGAGCATACTGACACGCACGCGTTGTATGGTACGATCAAAATACTTGTGTATGTCCCAAACGGACAGTACACGCTCTTATGCCCACAACCGAACTGGTTAGTCTAAACGGTAAGTTAGGGTCGATCCCATGGAGAGTGAGGAACTACTTTACTCTTCGGGTGCACAAATTGAGTTGTCACGGTTAGGGATGGCAATGGGCCGGATCTGGACCGGATCCTGCTTGGTCCAGATCCAGATCCGAATTTTTTTACTTAGGTCCAGATCCGGTCCAGATCCATTGGATCCAAAAAAATAAGATCCAGACCCAGATCCATTAGATCCACAGGGTCTCGGGTCCAGATCCAGATCCATTAGATCCACAGGGTCTCGGGTCCAGATCCAGATCCATACTTTTTACTCTTTTAAAACAATTATAAATTTTAAATTAACTAAAAAAAAATCAAATTTTGTCAAGAGTATCAACAATTATTTAAAAATAAATATTAAATCATAACCTATATAAAAATATTAGTATAAAATTTCATAATAAGTAAGAATATGATATTCAAGTACTAAATAATATAGTGTTAATATATAAGAGTACCCACTTTTATATAGTAAAAATAAATTTTACCCACTCAAATAAAAACATAAAAAAATACCCACTTTTTGTGTTAAAGGACTAAATTGCCCCTCTATATAAATGGGCAAACCCTAACCTCCTCCATTTCTCTCCTCTCTTTCTCTCTCTACACGCTCTCTCTTCTCTCTCTGTATACACGCTCGCTCTCTTCCAAGCGGCGCCGCCGCGTGCTCCCACGGCCACCGCCAACTCCGTCGCCCACGACGAGGCCAGCAGCAGCGCCACTGACCCCGGCGGCGGCGCATCCGCCGTCTCTGTTTCTCCGATCTCAGCCGGCGCTGATTTCTCTCTCTTTCTCTCTCTCTTCGCCAAAATTCACCAACTGCACCTCTCTCCTTTCTTTTTCTCGATCTCTCTCCATCTCCCTTCCTTCATCTCTACCGGCGGTGAATCGGAATACGACGGTGGCAGGAGGTGAGGGCGGCGGACGACGTAAGTGCTGGAGGTCGACAACAAGGAGGTGAAGGTGCAGGTGTAGGACACCGCCGGCCAGGAGCAGTTCCGCGCCGTCACCTCTGCCTCGCGCTGCCTTCACCTCGCTCCGCCTCTGTCAATTGCTCTACTTCTAATTCAATTTGTCGATGCTCAAGGATATTGTTTGGACAACCATCGCTGGGAATTCAAGCTTTTTGCTTGAATTGATGGATTGGTGTTTAATAATTGCCTAGTAAAATATTGTTTCGAAATTCAGATGTTCATTGAATTTGAGATTTGATTGTGAGAGCATCTAAATTGATTTGGTCAACAATTTAAATTTGGAGAATGTTTTTTATCTGATTTAGTGAATTTTTAAGATGAGGATTGCGTATTTGAGGATTTTTGTAATTGGAGCATAGATGATCAGTAAAAATTAGAGGAATTTTCAAAAATTGTTAAGAGGTGAGTTTTTGTTGTTAATGTTCTTGAATTCACAACTAGATTTATGAATTCACAACTTAATGTTCTTGAATTCACAACTAGATTTATAAATTTACAACTAGATTTACCGGCTTTGGTTGTGAATTCACAACTTAAAATAATGTTGGTTGTGAATTCAAGTTTTGTTGTTGTGAATTCATAACTAGAAATAGTGTTGGTTGTGAATTCAAGTTTTGTTTGTTGTGAATTCATAACTAGAAATAGTGTTGGTTGTGAATTTACGTTAATTCACAACTAATACTATTTATAGTTGTGAATTCAAACTTTAAAACTTGAATTCACAACCAATATTTATTATTCAGTTGTGAATTCGAGTTTTAAAGCTTGAATTCACAACCAAAATAAATTTTGGTTGTGAATTCACTGGTTGTGAATTCGTGGGTATTTGTAAAAAATTTATATGCAAGGGTAAAATGGTAAATGTGGGTATTTTTTTAAGTTTTTATATTAGTGGGTAAAATTTATTTTTACTATATAAAAGTGGCTATTTTCAAAATCCACTCAATAATATATTAGTAGATACACACTTATTTTAATTGTATATATAAAAAGGGATGAAAAATTAATTATCATATCATTACAATCCATTTTATCTCTATCTTCATCACAATATTCAGTAACAGTTGAACAATGTGTCTTCCATTTTTACATTAAAAAGAAAAAAATAATATTATCAATATAAATAAAAGATATAATAATAATTTAAATTAAGATAAAATAAAATATTATTTTTAATAGAATTATATACATTATTTATGCAAATAGATGTTTAGATTAGTAATAGATTTTTAAGGTAGAGTTTGATAAAAATAAAATAAAAATCGGATCCGTGGGCTGGATCTGGACCGGATCTGGGTCTCAAAACTTTTGCTCCAGATCCACAAATCTTAAGAGTAATCCAGATCCGGTCCAGATCCATTGGATCCATTTTTTACAAGGTCCAGATCCTATAAAAAGGATCTGGATCTGCGGATCTGGACCGGGTCCAGGATCCATTGCCATCCCTAGTCACGGTCTCAACCTGTTTATCCGCACAAGTAAAATAAACGAAAATCAAATATAAAAGGAGGGTAAGATTTGTGTAAGGTCATGATCATTGTTGATATTTGCATTCGGTCATAGGCACACTATGGATCTGTCCATGCTTCGTATAAACTCAAGGCATGGCCCAATGATATTGGGGCATTTCAAGAGATTATACACCACACTTGGGATGGTTGAGTCCCTTGTAGTCACTTGGTCCAAAGGTCACGAGTTACCACGGTCACAAGGCCGTGCTTCACTTCTCCTTAGATGGTAGACATACCTGATCTCTTCAAGTATGCCCCTCACCAACCTTCTCTCCCAAGGTCCCTGGCTCGGTATCTAGTCAGCAGACATACCTCTCGGGCTATTCATTTCCGGTGCAACAACCAACCGGTCATCGATACATCTATGATACGTGAGGCGCTTTCCTTTATTAATAACCATGGCTTTATGACTCCTCACAATTGATGGGTAGTTGCTAGAGAAGCCCAAGACCGAAGAGGCACGTTGTATCCCAAAGTCTTTTCCTCGCCTTTCGGATCTACAACACCTTTTGTTGATGCTGCTCAGCTACTCGGTCATGGGTATACCAGTGGGCACTGCTTGATATGCTCTGTCCTTTGCTTGACGTGGACAACCATTTTCCGAGTGAAGATCACCCGCTTGGCCCTAACTACTCACGATATCGGCTCAGATCATTCCGAAACCACTAGACTCAACCGAATGCGCAACAGCCTCTCGAATGTCTTACATATCAACAATTAATCATCTTCCCTCTCAAATCTCACCAAGGAGATTACTCACCAGTGGCGGATCCAGGGGGAGGGGCTAAGGGGGCTGAAGCCCCCTCTCAATTTTTGAGTTGTTTTTCTATATATATATATATATGTGTGTGTGTGTGTGTGTGTATAAATAAGAAATACAATAAAAATTATAATACATTGTTTATAGTATCCTATTATTCATATTAATTGCTTAACATTGTACATTGATTTGTTACATTTATGTTATTTTGATCTTATTTTTTTTCTTAGTTAATTTTTAATTTTGAATATGAGTCAATTCTCAAGTTAAAAGTAAAATTACGAATTATTAATTATGAAAAATAGTTTATTTATTTAGAAGATGAAACTTTTTTTTTTCAAAAAAATGCATATAAGTATGTCTTTATCTGCTTTCAATCTACTTGATGTTGAATTAATTGAATTGCAAACAATTATCTATTATATTAAGTGATTATTAAAAAAATGCATGAAAATGAAGTGTACGAAATGCTTAAAAAATTTGCTTCGGGGACTCCCGCCCCCGAACCCCCGTGTAAATATTTTCGGACGTCGTAGTTCAACAAATTCACCCCCCCGAATGTTAATTACTAGATCCACCCCTCTGCTACTCACACATAATGAAATACAAAACACACGAAAATGAAATGAAATGAAATAAAATACGAAATAATTAATATAAACATACCTAAAGCAAAATGCATTGGCTTTGTTCTTCACAACGAAATCGAAATACGGAAAGCAAGTAAATTGTTTTGTGTTGGAATGTAAAGTACTGAAAGTAAATTGTTTCTTGGTGGAACTACAAACTAGATTATCAAAAGATAAGTGCCTAAAAGTCTAGATCCTAAAGTCTAAATGTTTTTCCAGCCACACATGCTGGACTTTAAATAACAGTCAAACCCTAGCTCCATTGGCAGACCATATCTGACAGATCATTTTCTTCCATATTTAGTTTGATCCTTGATTGATCTGATTGATAATGGATCTCCAGCTACTGATTGGGTCAACTTCTACCTTCTTCTAGATCCTTCCCTTGCCAGAATTCACCAAAATCTTCTAGGCAATCTCCTCCAAGCGTCTTTCCATATTTCGCTTCAGCTACTGCCTGCCACTGGCCATCGTGGTCGTACTAGTTGCATCCTCCGGTTGGCCTCGCACCAGGTGGTACATTTCGGGGACCCTAACTGCTTAGAGGTGTTCTGAGTTGTATGTCGCTGAGCTATCTTCCTAGTGGTTTGTCATTTCTAGCAGCTTTGATAGTTTGTTCCAGTAATGCTCATTCTGACCATATTTTGTGTATATGCCCTTTTTCGATCTTCCTTCTCCTAAATACTTGCTTTCTCCCTTAGGAGACCTCATAAACACAAAAAAGAGGAAAAATAGGCCAAATGGCCCAAAAGTCAAAGACGTGTCACATACAGAATATACACAATGTGGGAACATGCAATAATTGTCCAAATTAATAAAATGGTAACACATACGTTCTGCACTATAACATTCATAACTAAAATTCGCACAGTGGCATACCAAGGACTTTAATGTCCTTGACCATTGAGCAGGTCCCTGACTAATAGATTGCAACCTAAACTGTAATATGTAATGGCATTGTGGCATACCAAGGACTGTGATGTCCTGGACCCATTAAACGAACCCCTAACGATATATATTTCATGACATATATGGTAAACACATAATATTTAAATGGACAATAATTATCCACGGTATGTATTTAAATAAATCTCTCACCTGAAACTTGAACTCGATAGGTAACTTGAGTAATTCAAATCAAAATTCACATCCTAGTCACGCCGCACCTAGTCAAATAAAATTCAATAATAAAATAAAAGGCCTAAAAATAAACTTGAAATAATTTAAATCTTAGAAATTCATTCTTGTAAGACCATTAAAATCGTTGGTCTTATAAATTATACTCCATCCGTCTCACAAAAATATGATATTTGTAAGTGGCACGAGTTTTAAGAAATGTTAGATAAAAGTGTATTGTAAGTGGAGAAGGGGTCCCACTTTATAAAAAGTAGAGATGAAAAGTAAAGGGGGTGTGGTGGGGTAGTGTCCAAAAATAGAAATATCCATATTTTTGTGAGACACCCAAAAATGGAAAAACGTTCATGTTTTTGTGAGACGGAGGGAGTAATAGATATTTTCTTATAAAAATTGGGCTCAATATTTAAGTGAAATTAGGTTCAAATTAATAATGCAAGCCCAAATTTAATATGAGTCAATATATCAAAGTAGCCTATTTCTTATAATAAATTAAAAATTTACCCACTCAAATAAAAACTTTAAAAATTACCCACTTTTTATGTTAAATGACTAAAGTACCCCTAAGATTAAAATTAAAAAATTACCCACACCAAATTTATATATATATATATATATATATCTATCTCTCTTCGTGAATTCATCTGGTGTCAAAGGAAGTTCTCAATTTCGTTAAATAACTCGGCGCAGAAAAGGTAAATGCACCTTAATATCATAGTTGGCGCCGACGGTGGCGAGGAGGGTGGAGATCGGATGAAAATCGCAGAGGCGGCTGCTTTTGGTTTCAAACTCTTGAATAGCAAATGCGGCTTAATTTGGGTGTTTGGAATCTTGTTTTAGACTTTTGTAATTTGGAAATAGCAGAGGCGGATGAAAATAGCTCCTGCTTCTTTGTTTGGTAATTTAGAATCTTGTTTTAAAGTTTTGTGGATGAGATCTCCACAAGATTGATTTTTTTTTCATCACATACGACATGGCACTTTCAACTTTCATCAAATGTGTAGAGGTTAAGTTAGCAACAATTAGAACAGTGTTAGTTTACTTAAAATTTATGAATTGTTGATTTTAGTTAGGACAATGTTAGTTTACTTAAAATTTATGAATTCACAGCTTATGTTCTTGAATTCACACCCATATCTATGAATTCACAACTAAATTTATGAATTCACAACTTATGTTCTTGAATTCACACCCATATCTATGAATTCACAACTAAATTTGTGAATTCACAACCAGCTCGATGAATTCACAACTGAATCGTTAGTGTTGATTGTAAATTCGAGTTTTAAAGGTCGAATTCACAACAAGTTATTTTGGTTGTGAATTCAAACTTTAAAATTTACATCTTCATCTGTGTTCCCAAGGCAGCAGTGGTAGCCTCAATCATTTCTATCCTCTCATCTGCCTTGGAGATGAAGTTCATCATCAGCTCCTCTATATTTGGCTTCTTCTCTTCATTTATGACTCCATTGGTAACAGAGAAGCCTGGTGGAGGTTGAATCACGTTGTTCGGGTTTCCATACGCCAAATTCGGATGTGGGCGCCCTCCTTGCTGAAACTGTTGTCCACTATTGTATCCGCCATTTCCATAGTTTCTACATTGAGATAATTGGCATCCTCCATCATCATCGGTTCTTCTATAGCTGGTGCACTCTTGGCAGTAGTCAATGCATTTATCTTAGAAGTCAGCTCCGCAATCTGAGTAACAACTAAAGTCAAAGGGTCAGAGCTGGAAACGGCTGCAGCTTTCTTCAGTTGGATTCTTTCAGAAGGCCATTGATAACAAGTGGTGGCCATGCTCTCGATAATCTCCGTTGCTTCAGAACTCCCCTTCTTGAGTAGGGATCCACCTGCAGTTGTGTCCATGAACATTCTGGTGCGCTCCCCTCAAGCGTTATAGAACATATACTTGTGTGCCCTCATCGAATCATGGCTCGGACACTTTCTGAGCTTCTCCTGATATCTCTCCCAAGTTTCTACCAATGTCTCTCCTTCAAACTCATGTTGAAATTGGAGAATATCCATTTTTAACTTCAATGTAAGCCCAGGAGGATGAAACTTTCGCAGGAAAATATCCGCCAAATGCCCCCATTGAAGGAATATTAAACTGAATTAACGTTCCGCTTTGCCCGATGATCGTTTCTTGGATTATTATTAATTTTTCATACAACGATTAATCCTAACATGCTCCTATGAATTTAACAGCTGCACGTTGGAGTTCAGAAATACCTGAAGAATTCAGAAGAATTCGTCAATCTGTCGCTGAACAGGTCAGCCAACTTCAACGCTCCGTTTGACCCCTCAAACGACCTCCAATCGTATTTTGTGAAGAAATACGACTTCTTCGTCTTCGAAAGAGCTTTCCGTGGCCGCCTGTTTCACCTCAATCAGAGTTCTGTAGAGGAAGTTATGGCTGTTCTTCGGAGACTGCCAGAACTTGATTTCCTGCGAAAATCTGACTCCAGCTCAGATCTTCTGAACTGTATCCCGCTCAGCTTTCACCGTTGGATGGACAACGTTCTATGAAAGTCCCAAGAGAGAATGTTCCACACGATTTCCTGCGCCCCACACAGCTCTCAAAACCCTAATTTTTATCAGTGTTTTTTCCTGAGAGCTGACAGCTGTATTTATAATAAAAATAAATACGTAGGAGGAGCAGAAAAGGTGGAGTAGGCGTGTTCTCTCCTTTCCTGGGCTAGGAGACTTTGGGCCAGTCCAGGGACCAGATACAAGGAATAAAGATGGGCCTCAAATAAATTAATTTATCTATGGTCAGCCCAGTCCATAATTAATTTATAAATATCAGTTCATTCCACTAGAGAACCAATATTGACTTACCCCTTTATTGCCGGTGATGAGTCGGGGCTTGTATTTAGACTTATTAAATCCTCGTATTTAAAATCTCCGACATCCATTAATTAATTATAGCTCTGACGGCCTTAATTAATTAATCTCTTTTGTAATCCTTAAGCAGTACCACTCAAACCTTATTATTGCGCCTGAACTTAATCAACCTGCAGGGTTTAGCGCAATAAACATTATTGAGCTCCTTAAGGGGATGTCATTATCCTATACGGATACGAGTACCAATACAGATAATCAGATATCATATATTAACCGCTATCACCCAAGATACAGAGTACTCAAGTTACTATATAACTCTCGTTCATAGTAAGTCAAAGTGATAGACGAATCAATATATATATCTGACATCTTATTAGTATTAAGATCTTATAAGTCACCGAGATCTCTAATTCTTCACTTAAGTCAGATAGAAGAATATATCTCACTGTGGTCCTATCAATACGTATTACGTACCAGTATAGATAAGTAGTCAAGACAAACTACTTCCATCTATACCGCAGCCTAAACCAATAACTTGTCCTAGAGTTATTTCGGCTGTGATTATATTATATCTCTTAAGGTTATTCCAATTATATGGTCTTCTGTGATCTACAACACACCATATAATCTACTTATATAGAGATAAAGAACATACATATGCAATCATGAACACAATCAGATAGGAGATTAGATAGTGAACTTAGGAAACATTGTATACAAGCATAAAACGTTCTTGCTTTCAGTATACAAATCCAACAATCTCCCACTTATACTAAAGCAAACTTTTAGTATACAATGCGTCTATTTACTAATCACCTAACACTTCTCCCACTTATACTTAAAGTTTCCTAAGTGGGTGGCATCAATCGCATTCCCATCTTTCAATGACCATTTGCGATAAGCCTTTTGTGAAAAGATTAGTAGGTTTCTCCAATATGTGAGAATTTATTCTATGAGTACAAAAACCTCGATTTACGAATAATCGTATAACTTGGTACTTACTTTCCATGTGTTTAACCCCTTGTGGTTCTTGGATTCCTTAGAGTTCGCAACTGCACTTGAGGTATCACGAAGGTGATGCTCTCACGCAAACTAGGAATTACCCTTAGATCCTGGAGGTAGTGGTCAAACCAAAAGGTTTTACCTCCCAAGAAAAACACATAGCTCGAGGTAATTATTCTTTGTTCCGGTCAGCCTGGAAATCCGAAATCATATAATCCAAAAAGGAACTAAACTGTCTAACTGGTAAACTATCCTTATTCTCTAGTCAGGGACTTGAAAATATAATTTACCACAGTTCAGTGTCCTTAACTAGGACTATACAGATATCTTACAACCATGCTAACTGCATAGCAAATATAAGATCTCGTACATAGCAATCCATACATGAAGCTATCTACTGCGGAAACGTAGAATACTGCCTTCATTTCCTCAACCTTAATAGGCATCTTAAGACATAATCTTTAGATAAAGGAACGCCATATCTAAAAGGTAGCAATCCTTTCTTGGCGGTATTCATACTACAACGAGTATTCTCAGTATCAATGTAAGACACTCGAGATAAGCCCAACATCCTTTTCTAGTGATCCCTTATTACTTTGATCACAAAGATGTATACTGTACCTCCTTAGTCTTTCATATGAGACTGTTCGGATAACCATTACTTTATGTCTTGACAATAGCTCCATATTGTCGCCAATTAGGAGAATATTATCTACATAAAATGCAAGATAAACCACATCACCGATGACACGAGAGCGATTGACACGAGATGCTTCTCTCCCTCCCTCACGTAACCTTCAGGTTGTTGCACATGGATGTCCTTACCTTTTTCAAGGTAATATATATGATATCCATTTGTCAAACCTCGATGGTTTAAGTGAGCTGCTATGGGAAAATTGTCCGAATGTTCTGAGCATGGCACTGGCGAAAATATCATCATAATCTATACCCTTACATTGGGCACAACCTTTCGCCACCAGTCTAGCTTCGAAAGCTATGACCTTGCTTATTCGGGCCTGTCATTATCTTGTATACTCACTTACAACCTAAAGCTTTACTGCCTCCTGGTAGCAAGATTTTCTAGTATACACCCATATTCTTAACGGATTGCTCCATTGAGGCATGCCAGGAATCTACATTCTCGTCTTCCACTAATTCCATGTAGATATCTGGGTCGATTCTCTTATATTCACTACCAGGGACTGAATCCAAAGATCTTCCCAAGAACATAAATCGATCGGGTTGTCCCACAACCCTCCCACTACAATGGATCTGTGGTGGCACATGTGTGTCAACAGTGCGTGCAGTGTCTTGTGGTACAAAACTCTTGCACACTTGGCTTGGGTGATGGAATCGCCTGTCTAATGTCTTCAATTTCTTGAAGCACACTATCTGACTTGGATTAGTAATTATTCCCATAGTCCACTTCTAAGAATCGTGTGTCATTGCTAATAACCACCTTCTGATTTCTTAGGACTAATTGCAAAGATACATAACTCATCATCGAACATATTTTTTTAAGAGTGACCTATTTCTTCTCTCCACCACACCATCTTATATAGGGATTACACGGTGTAGTAAACTGTGTTGGAATCCCAAACACTGACAATGAATCAGAAAAGATCATTCCTAACACATTATTGGCCCTTTATCCCGTTTGCCATGAATGACCTGGTCTTCATCTTTTCCTCTATACAGGATTCGCAGGTTCGAAATAGTACAACCTGGATTGAATCCAATGCACTTATTTAGACACGAGCCTTTGGATCCTGTTAAGATAGATGTGACCTATTTCTAGGGTATCAATATATGTGTAAGATCCTCATGAGAGATTAGCCTTAACTTTTCTCTTTCTTTTGTTCGATGATGTAAATGCAATATAAAGGTATTTTGTAGACAAGTTATAGTATGAAGAGAGATGTTCAAAATACCAGAATAGACAACTTTGTCATTTCTTATGATAGAAAAACTACTATCAAAAATGACATGTGATCCATCTATTCAAAAATTTTGAAACATGATAAGGAACTCTCAAAAACTAAACTATGTCTTTAGAACTTAAAGACAAGTCTCCAATTGCAACAACTGCGACTCTAGTCACGTTGCCTATGAAGACAATCATCTCATCACTTTTCAGCTTTCTTGTCAGCCTAAAAGCCATGCAAGGTGCAACAATCATTATCAGTTTCTCTCGTTATCCACTACTCACAACTGAGTAGAAAACGAGCTGACATGTCTCAGTTACTATAGCAAGTGAACTACCTTAACCCTTTGCCTTGAGTATTAAAAGAAGAAATCTCCAATACTCAATCTTATCACACCACTACTCCCACTATTTCCCTTGTCTTTCTTGCCCCTTGGACCCTTCTTCTTCCCGTCTTTTGACGAAGAAGATGGCCATCCTTTGGCAATAACAAGTGTTGGCACATCTTTTTCCCACAACTTCCTTAGTTGTAACTAGAGCATTCAACAACTCTAAAGAGTATTATCTTTCTTGCTCATAACAGCGTTGAGGCGGAAGTTCTTAATTAAAAGACTTGGGAAGAAAGTTCAGGATAATATCGACTTTTGCCTCACCGTCGATACTCCCACTGAGCAAGTCAAGTCCATCAAAAATTTGCATGACATGCTCGTGTACTGAGCTGTGCTTACTCATAAAATTAACAAGATTACTCTCATCAAATTTAAATGAGCAGCTCATTCCGACTCTCCGAACACTTTCTTAAGATTCAGCATGATGCTGATAGCATTATCCATGCCCTGATGTTGGAGCTACAAGGTTTGTGACATTATACTCATAATATAGCATATAGCCACATTATTCGTCTTATGCCACCTTTTATGTAATTCCTTTTTCTCATCAGTTGACTCATTGTTCGGACCATAAGAACGTGGAGTAGTAGGCAACATAAAAATTGTGTTTAGTTTGTGATAAAGATAAAAAATCCAAAACTGCGTTTCCATTTTATATATGTGGATCGGTTAAAAGATTTTGTGCAAGAATAAAGAAACAGGAGACATAGACATATCTGAAAGTAACGAACATAAAGCACATAATTCGTAACAATAATATTGTAACCTTTTGATAAAACAATATTAATGAAACCTCCAACGGCTCAAAGAATTCCATGTGCAAGCCACGTGGGGTGGACAGTTACACACGAACTCCTCAACCAGACTATTCACCTAGTCATTTAATTTCCATGTCAACTTAACCTTTTGACAAAAGAAATTAATAGTTGGCACCTTGACTAGACCATATCATCATCAAGAAGGGACTCCGTGGGGGAGTTGTACATTGTACTTGATATGATATCTAAGCAATGACCACATTTTAACCTTGAAAATTAAATTCTCGAAATTGACATACTCACTCGGACCATGCCGCTTTCAATTTAATTTTCTTGGTTATCTTATTTAATAGCATTCTCCAAAGTACTTGTGAAAATTACACAAGTAAGCCACGTGGGGTGGACCGTTACTGCATAACTCCCACTACTTTAATGGTTTAAATATTTTTATAGAAATCTCTTCTGACAAACTTATGAGAAACAAATACGAAGTAAGCCACATGGGGTGGACCGTTACTCATATCGCTAAACACTTTGTCTAGAGACCGCATGTGGAGGTCTACATAATTTTAAGAATAAAATTAATTAGAACTAACCACAATTTAACTTTGAAATTAAATTCTCGAATTTTGACATACTCACTCGGACCATGCCGCATTCAATTTAATTTCTTAGTTATCTTATTTAAATCCATCATCTAAAGTACTCGTGAAAAATTATACGAGTAAGCCACGTGGGGTGGACCGTTACTGCATAACTCCCACTACTTTAATGGATTTAAATATTTTTATAGAAACCTCATCTGACAAACTTATGAAAGAACAAACATGAAGTAAGCCACGTGGGGTGGACCGTTACTCATATTGCTAATCACTTTGTCTAGAGACGCTTGTGGAAATCTAAATAATTTTTAATCATCCATAAAATTATTAAGCTTAGTCTTTTTTCTTTCAAAAGGTTTGTACATGCTCAAGCACATAATCCTAATCATACTTTTCTAGAACGCAACATGTAAAACATGCTTACAGAATTCTAAAAAACATGCTTAAGAAAACGATAAACCTAGCATGCTAGTCTAAGCGCAGTTAATAAACACATATTAACAAGCAGAGACAAAACAGCATGCAAAGAGCATAAGGGATAAACACCACGACATGCAAAGAACAGAATAAAAGAATTAAATTCTTCGTGACCCATTCGTGGAATCCCAAAATCTAATCTATTACATTTAAAATAGAAAAGAAAGCCCAAAAACATAAACTTGGCCCGAACATTTCATCCAGCCCGTCTTTGGAAAAACTAGGGTTTGGGCCCCCTAGGGTTTTGAAAAACTCGCGCCTACCTAGGGTTTGGGACCCCCTAGGCGGCGCCGCCACAGCTCCCAGCGCGCTGCACAACAGCAGCCCGACGCGGCAGCCCGGTGCACAGCGGCAGCCTCCTGGCGTGCAGCAGCAACCTCCCGGCGCGCAGCCCCGGCGTGCAGCAGCAGCCTCCCGGCGCGCAGCCCCGGCGTGCAGCAGCAGCCTCCCGGCGCGCAGCAGCAGGGCAGCCTCGGCGGAACCGGCGCGAAGACAGCAGCATCGGCCGTGCGACGCCTGCCGGGCGCGCAGCGCGCACGCTCTGCCCTCGGCGCGCACAGCCCCTGCTCGCCGATGTCCTCCCTCGCCTGACCTCGCCTAACCAGCTGCCTCCTCGCGCAACATCCAGCACCGAGAGCAACGGCCGTGCGGCGCCTGACTGGGCATGCTGCGCACGGCGCGCAAGCGCCCGCACGCGCGCAGCCCCTCGGCGCCCACAGCCCCGTATGCCCCGGTCCCGTACGCAGCCTCCGGCTCTCCAACCTCCGTTCCTTCGATGTTGATTCGTCGTCGTCTTCGTCTCGTTTTACAATTTTACAGATAACAAAGGAAAAACAAATACAATTTGAAATCCTAATCTAACCACGGATTTTCTCGTGGTGAAAAACGATTACAACGTCAAAACGACGTGTCCCACGAATCAACAAACCACGAAGAACAACAGCAGTAAAACCAACGCACATTATTAATCGTACATAAATTAATAATAGAGCCAAGAAATTAATCCTGGGCTCTGATACCAATTGAAGGAATATTAAACTGAATTAACGTTCCGCTTTGCCCGATGATCGTTTCTTGGATTATTATTAATTTATCATACAACGATTAATCCTAACATGCTCCTATGAATTTAACAGCTGCACGTTGGAGTTCAGAAATACCTGAAGAATTCAGAAGAATTCGTCAATCTGTCGCTGAACAGGTCAGCCAACTTCAACGCTCCGTTTGACCCCTCAAACGACCTCCAATCGTATTTTGTGAAGAAATACGACTTCTTCGTCTTCGAAAGAGCTTTCCGTGGCCGCCTGTTTCACCTCAATCGGAGTTCTGTAGAGGAAGTTATGGCTGTTCTTCGGAGACTGCCAGAACTTGATTTCCTGCGAAAATCTGACTCCAGCTCAGATCTTCTGAACTGTATCCCGCTCAGCTTTCACCGTTGGATGGACAACGTTCTATGAAAGTCCCAAGAGAGAATGTTCCACATGATTTCCTGCGCCCCACACAGCTCTCAAAACCCTAATTTTTATCAGTGTTTTTTCCTGAGAGCTGACAGCTGTATTTATAATAAAAATAAATACGTAGGAGGAGCAGAAAAGGTGGAGTAGGCGTGTTCTCTCCTTTCCTGGGCTAGGAGACTTTGGGCCAGTCCAGGGACCAGATACAAGGAATAAAGATGGGCCTCAAATAAATTAATTTATCTATGGTCAGCCCAGACCATAATTAATTTATAAATATCAGTTCATTCCACTAGAGAACCAATATTGACTTACCCCTTTATTGCCGGTGATGAGTCGGGGCTTGTATTTAGACTTATTAAATCCTCGTATTTAAAATCTCCGACATCCATTAATTAATTATAGCTCTGACGGCCTTAATTAATTAATCTCTTTTGTAATCCTTAAGCAGTACCACTCAAACCTTATTATTGCGCCTGAACTTAATCAACCTGCAGGGTTTAGCGCAATAAACATTATTGAGCTCCTTAAGGGGATGTCATTATCCTATACGGATACGAGTACCAATACAGATAATCAGATATCATATATTAACCGCTATCACCCAAGATACAGAGTACTCAAGTTACTATATAACTCTCGTTCATAGTAAGTCAAAGTGATAGACGAATCAATATATATATCTGACATCTTATTAGTATTAAGATCTTATAAGTCACCGAGATCTCTAATTCTTCACTTAAGTCAGATAGAAGAATATATCTCACTGTGGTCCTATCAATACGTATTACGTACCAGTATAGATAAGTAGTCAAGACAAACTACTTCCATCTATACCGCAGCCTAAACCAATAACTTGTCCTAGAGTTATTTCGGCTGTGATTATATTATATCTCTTAAGGTTATTCCAATTATATGGTCTTCTGTGATCTACAACACACCATATAATCTACTTATATAGAGATAAAGAACATACATATGCAATCATGAACACAATCAGATAGGAGATTAGATAGTGAACTTAGGAAACATTGTATACAAGCATAAAACGTTCTTGCTTTCAGTATACAAATCCAACACCCATACTGGATTGTCTCCCAGCTATAGAGTTTGATACCATGACTTTGCCTGTTCCCAGAGTGAGAATGGGAAAAGGTGGAGTCGTATAATGTCACCAGGGACTCCGTTCATCTTGACAGTGCTGCACAGCTCCGGGAATTGCGCCAGATGCGCATTAGGGTCCTCCACGGCTTTGCCCCCATACTGGTTTTATTGCACCATGGTGATCAAACTAGTCTTAAGCTCAAAATTATTCGCGTTGACTCTTGGAGGCTTATGATACTGATATTACGGAGTGAACGCCTCATCAATGGGAGACTGCTTCTGATCTTCCAAACTTTCTGAGCATCCAACAGACTCTGCAGCTGTTCTTTCAAGACAAGAACTTCTTCTGCAGTGGCCATCGTGTTCAATGTGGCTTGATTAGTTTGACTATTGATGCGACGATAGGTAGCTTCGATTTTCAAATCAAGATCTAACAGAGGCTGGCTCCGGGATCTTGTGTTCATATACTACCTATCACAACACCACACTCCAATCAGAACCCATGAAAAATAAAGAACAAAACTAAAATAACATAAATAAAAAAAATCCAGATTAGTCTCAAATAATCGTCAGATAGTACTGATAAGTAATCAGTCCTCGGCAACGGCGCCAAAAACTTGTTCACTAATTTCTTTAACACGCCGCAAGTGTACAGGTGCAATTGTGTACAGTAGCAAGCAAGGTCGAATCCACAGAGACCAATTAAAACCAATTCCTATCCTAAACTATGATCTTCTATCTGGAAAACCAAAAATGAGAGTTTTTGTTTAAAAGAACAATTTAAATAAACAACATGAAAGAAATAAATCAAGCTGTGAAATATGGAGAAGCAGATATGAGAGAAAATTCCCAAGGTAAAGGTTTCAACATATTCTCATAACTAACAGGTTCAATTCAATCATCAAGATAATATCCCTAAGGTAATCTCAAAGCTAGTTTATACCCACTCCCGTTGCATACAAACCGTTGATTACATGCAAGGCTACCGTCCTCGGATCGCACTTCTAACATGCAACTCCTAAAAGATCCTAGGATTAACACCCTCACAAATATCAATTCCCTTTAGAATTAAAAATATGTGTTCTATGTTTTTAGTTCAGGTAATAATTATCATCTCCCGATATCAAACTAAAACGTATGATTATGCTAAACTGGTGGCCAATCAATAAAGCAAACAACATACATAAGAACATAAAAAGGAATAACAATCTCAATTAATTGAATCAAATAGTCAGAAATTTAAACCATGTTTACTCCCTAAACCCTAGGAAAAAGGGATTCTAGAAACACATAGACATATGAACTAAAATAAAAGTGTCAATAAAATTGTAAAACATTCAACAATAAAATCGTAGTAAAATCGAGAATCTTCAGTTCTTGCTCTGGCTCCGTTCTCTGTCTCTCACAGCTCCAAAAGATAGAAAATATGACCAAAAGTTCAGAGAATAAGTTCTTGGGGAGTATTTATATGCCCTAGGTCTTGTAGGGCTCAAAATACCCTAAAATCGCGAAAACATATAAAAGTTCGGAAATTGGACGAAAACTCGGCGTCTCACACGGCCGCATGCCCATACCGCGCGACGTCGTGCGGCCGGCTCGCGCGGCCGCATGCTTATACCGCGCGACGGTCCAGCGGCCTCTGATTCGTCACGCGGCCGGGCCATGCGGCTGCATGCCTGGACCGCGCAACGCCTATTGCACACGTTCCGCATGTTGCTGCATGTCCTCCTACGCGTGAACTTCTCTATGCTCGTTCTCCATTGTCCGGTGCACGATTTAAGCTTTGTTTGCGCCTACGGACTCATCTCTTCGTATACTTCTCTCCAATATCATCAAAATCATCCAAATTCGACTCCAAAACCTGTAAAAACAACACGAACATGGACGAGTAGTCTATTCCACAGAAATATACAATTTAAACAATAAACAACTCAATAAAAATGCCCAAAACACTAAAGAAAAACGTGACATAGTAGTGGAAAATGCATGTAAATCAACCCTTAAATCATTTTCCATCCTCGGACAATACAAAGATGAACCAAGAATGAGACACAAGAGTGCAGGGAAATGTGGACAACATTGTGGTTTCATATTTATCAACAAAAATACCAACATGCATTTGTATCTCCTATCATCAAGATATCACACTCATGACAAACTCAAATTATGGTCTCAATGACTTGCAATCCTCACCAAAAAGATAAAGAATTTAAGAACTCTTAACTCTCAAGTGTGTCAATCAACATAGACGTGTATACGCTCAGTTCAAGCAAAATAAGTACTCAACCATAAGCTTGTCAATTGTCTCACCTCTCCACCATTTAATGTGTGCTCCTATAACCAAGATCAAAAAGGTCTTTATTGAGGGTTGTAATGTAGGCTCTTTGGTAGGGTATGATATATTTGGCTAAGTGACTAATAGATACAGCTCAACGTAGCACAATCACCAACCTTATAGCATTCTTACTCAATACCATCATCCACCTCTCATAAAACCAGATTTTTCAATATAGAATCCATCACAACTCATCAATTATTTCTCATGACATTATGACTTTCTAAAGCATCCTTTGTACCCATTTATTTTCCATTTTTTTTTTTTGTTGTTGCAACTTGTAGGGTACTAGAATTTTTCAATCAAGATCAAACTTCATAATCCATAATCACACATCTCCACAAACCAACTATCCCCTATCAACAATCTCCAAGTTCCCACCCACAGTTAAATCAAATAAAATGGAAAATAAGGCTCAAAGGGGGCGAACTAGGATCTTATATAGTAAAAGGACAATTATGTGAAATATAGGCTAGCAAAGATGGCATTCTATCATATCAAAGTTATTAAGCACACCATGTGACCTTGAGGGAGAAACCAAGATAAGTTCTAGTGAGACACATGCATGCTCGAACAATCACTCAAGAATAAGAAATAAGACTGTAAAAATGGTGACAGTCAAGGCTCAAATCTCACAGCTCATTTCATTGATTGCAAACATCAAAGATACCATGCTTATCATTCATCAATCATGCTCAATCACAATAATATCAACACAAACGCATGCAATTTCACAAGTTTTAACCAGAAATCATCATGAGCCAGTTATGCAACCAATCTCTACACTACTCACATCATCATCAAGGTAACATCACAAAGAGAACCACCAAAGCAAGACTAAGAAAACTCAACGACAAAACAAAAACAACCAAAACAAAAAATGCACCCACAAAGACACATCCCCCCAAACTTATTCACCAAGGAGAATAAGTTTGAAAAGGAATTGTGGGGCACGAAAATAAACAAACAAACAAAAAGAAACGAACTAACCAAATTGGGTTGCCTCTCAATAAGCGTTATTTTTAACGTAGTTAGCTTGACAGAACAACAAACTCTTCAACGAGGCTGGTACAAGCAGTGCTGCGACTAGCTGCGCTCTGCTCCACTCTTGCCAGCCATGTCTTATCCCTTAGAATTCTGATCACCTGGGTCCTGCCAAGAAAGATGATCCTCATTAAATATATTTTGAACGTCAACTCTTACATTTCCAGTAACTTTAGCTTTCTTGGGCACTTCGTCCTTGTAGATGCGACATGGTTCATAGACAGAGAACTTTTGGCTTTCATCATGAACTCGCAGCGTGAGCTCTTCTTTCTCCACATCAATTAAAGCTCTTCCCGTTGCAAGGAACGAACGCCCCAAAATTAGCGGAATTTTGTTGTCATCCTCAATGTCTAAAACCACAAAATCGGCAGGGAAAATAAAATCCCCCACCTTGACAAGCACGTCCTCCACAATTCCACATGGATAAGTGACCGACCTGTCTGCCATCTGCAGCCTCATAGATGTAGGCTTCAACTCCCCAATTGTCAGCTGCTGAAAAACAGATAAAGGCATGAGATTGATATTCGCCCCCAAATCGCACAGTGCCTTCTCGAAATGCTGGCCTCCAATAATGCAAGAAATATTGAAACTGCCCAGATCCTTGATCTTCGCCGGCAGCTTCCTCTGCAAAATCGCGTTGCATTCTTCATTGAGCTTCACACTCTCAAACTCCCCCATCTTTTTCTTGCGCGAGACTATGTCCTTGAGGAATTTGGCATATTGTGGCATCTCCTATAACATCTCCACCAACGGAATGTTGATGTTCACCTTTTTGAAGATCTTTAAGAACTTAGAGAGCCGCTTTTTCATCCTCTCTTTCTGATAGCACTGAGGCAATGACATAGTCACAGTTGCTGGCGAAGCTCTTTTATTCTTCTCATTCTTTTTTTGCCAGAAACCTCAACAGTGACCTCCTCAGCTTTTTCTTCCACAACCGGCGGTGCACTCTCATACTCGGACGTCTTGGCCCCTTCTTGTGTAGTCCCGCTCGGCAAATCGACGATCTTATAGTGATGTCGGGGAAACGGCATCCACCCGGGAGGACGATACAGAGGTGGAACTCGTCGGCTTCCCTCATGGTTTTGTTTTGGCTCATCCCCCATCTCACGAAATCCATGGCTGTTTTGAGATGTGGCTATACTCTTAACCCTAATTACCATGCACTGCTCCTTTGTGTTCACCTTGGCATTGTTTGAAGAATTACCCAACTGCAGAAGCTTGCTGATGAAGGTGGCCCTTTTACCCAATTGGGTCTCAAACATCTTCATCTGTGTTCCCAAGGCAGCAGTGGTAGCGTCAATCCTTTCCATCATCTCATCCGCCTTGGAGATGAACTTCATCTCCAGCTCCTCCATATTTGGCTTCTTCTCTTCATTTATAACTCCATTGGTAACAGAGAAGCCTGGTGGAGGTTGAATTGCGTTGTTCGAGTTTCCATACGCCAGATTCGGATGTGGGCGCCCTCCTTACTGAAATTGCTGTCCACTATTGTATCTGCCATTTCCATAGTTTCTGCATTGAGATAATTGGCATCCTCCATCATCATCGGTTCTTCTACAGCTGGTGCACTCTTGGCAGTAGTCAATGCATTTTTCTTAGAAGTCAGCTCCGCAATCTGAGTAACAACTAAAGTCAAAGGGTTGGGTCAAAGCTGGAAACGGCTGCAGCTTTCTTCAGTTGGATTCTTTCAGAAGGCCATTGATAACATGTGGTGGCCATGCTCTCGATTATATGCAAGGCTACCGTCCCCGGATCGCACTTCTAACATGCAACTCCTAAAAGCTCCTAGGATTAACGCCCTCACAAATATCAATTCCCTTTATAATTAAAAATATATGTTCTATTTTCTTAGTTCAGGTAATAATTATCATCTCCCGATATCAAATTAAAACCTATAATTATGCTAAATTGGTGGCCACTCAATAAAGCAAACAACATACACAAGAACTTAAAAAGGAATACTAATCTCGATTAATTGAATCAAACAGTCAGAAATTCAAACCATGTTTACTCCCTAAACCCTAGGAAAAAGGGATTCTAGCCACACATAGACATATGAACTAGAATCAAAGTCTCAATAAAACTGTAAAACATTCAACAATAAAATCGTAGTAAAATCGAGAATCTTTAGTTCTTGCTCTGGCTCCGTTCTCCGTCTCTCACAGCTCCAAAAGATAGAAAATATGACCAAAAGTCCAGAGAATAAGTTCTTGGGGAGTATTTATATGCCCCAGGTCTTGTAGAGCTCAAAATACCCTAAAATCGCGAAAACAGATAGAAGTCCGAAAATTGGGCGAAAACTCGGCGTCTCGCACGGCCGCATGCCCATACCGCGCAATGTTCCAGTAGCCTCTGATTCGTCACACGGCCGGGCCATGCGGCCGCATGCCTGGACTGTGCGATGCCCGTCGCGCACGTTCCGCATGTTGCCGCGTGTCCTCCAACGCGCGAACTTCCCGATGCTCGTTCTCTCTCGTTCGGTGCCCGATTTAAGCTTCGTTTGCGCCTACGGACTCGTCTCTTCGTATACTTCTCTCCAATATCATCAAAATCATCCCAATTCGAGTTCAAAACCTGTAAAAACAGTAGGAACATGGATGAGTAGTCTATTCCATAGAAATATACAATTTAAACAATAGACAACTAAATAAAAACACCCAAAACACTACATAGGAGTGGAAAATGCATGTAAATCATTTGCTCCTAAAATTTGACGTGGCTCATCGAATGCGACGATTTATTTAGAATTATTATTTTTTGACCTACATTATATAAAATGATGTGATTATATGTCTTATTAATTAAAACTCAAAGGGTGAAAAATAGATTAAGGGTACAATTGATACAAAATTATAGTTCAAGCTTTAAAAAATTATTTTTAATAGTTCAGGATATAATTGACAGTGTGAAAATAGTTTGAGGTTTAAAGTGATATTTACCATTTTTTAAAGGGTGGTGTTTGAAGGGGTAAATGGTAAGTGTGGATATTTTTTTAAGTTTTTGTCCTAGTGGATAATTTTTAAGTTTACTAAAAGAAATAGGCTATTTTCAAAATCCACTCATTTAATATTAATAATATCTTTTGTAAAATAATATGTAAATACGAATTCATTTAATAATTAAAATTAATCCAATAATAAAGAAAAGGGACCCAAGCCCATTACTACTTTCCTTCACCTTTTCTTCCTTAAGTTCCCTCCCCCTCCCCCGCCGTATAGCACACACACACACACACAAAACAAGTCACACACACACTCACCCACGACTCACTCACACACCACACACAAAGCACCATTCACACACAATCACTCACACACATATCTCAAATATCTAAGTATTTAAAGTTTTGCTTAGCTCTAATTTTAATTAATAATTAGATATTTTCATGATATCTTTATGTCATGCTTTGGGACAAAGATGTTGATTGTTGCCTTTTAAATTAAAGTTGGTATTTGAGTATATTATATAAAAATTGATATATTTTAAATCATTTTAAAAGTGTTTTCAGAATTTACTTTCCTTCTTGTAGACTCTGTAAAAAAAAAATCTTAAAAATTTAAAAGTCACGTGCTACAAAACCATTCGACCGCTACGTGCTCCGACTTCAAGGTAAATATATTCTCAAAAGTTTTCAAGGGGATGAGTATAAATTGTTTATATTCCGAAATTATGATGAATTTGTTGCAATAATTGAAGTTATTATGAGAAAATTCAAGTTCAGGTATGTGATTTATTTAAATACATGTCGTGGTTATTTATTGTCCATTTTAATATTATGTGTTTACCATATGTGTCATGAATTATATATCCGGTACGTCACAGTCCTTGGTATGCCACAATGCGATTTACATGTTAAAGTTATGGTTGCAACCATAGTCACCAAGGGCCAGCATAATTGGTACAGGACGGAAAGGTCCTTGGTATGCCACCGTGCGACTTTCACTTATGAATGTTACAGCAGAACGTATGAGTTACAATTTAATTAATGTGGACAATGATTGCATGATATCCCATCCCACATTGACCATACTATGTATGGTCATCCCACATTTCACATTTTCAGGTTTATAAGGTTGGAGGCGCGTGGAGGGTCGAATGTGCGCATCAAGTTCTCATGAAAATAGTTAGATATTTTCATGACGTCTTTATGTCATGCTTTGGGACAAAGATGTTGACCGTAATCTTAATTAAGGTGTTAACTTTAAATTTTAAATAAATATTTAATGCGGAAGTCTTTAAAAATTTTAAAATCAACTTTTTAAATAAATATTCTGGAGGACAATTTAAGGAAATAAACCCTTAAATGAAATAAATTTTTAAAACACTTTTAAAACGATTTAAAATATAGTATCAATTTTAAAATAATATACTTAAAACATCAACTTTAATTTAAAAAGCAACAATCAACATCTTTGTCTCAAAGCATGACATTAGGACGTCATGAAAATATTTAATTATTAAATAAAACTTGCGATAAGTCGTGTGGTTTGCCTATTGATTTTGGCAGGTTGGATTTCCGGCGAATGCAACAAGAAGCAGTTAAGGCAAACAAAGGGCTCATTCCTTATCCCTCTTTTATTTACACGGCGTTAGAGCATCAATGCTTCATGATGGACAAAGATGATATACTGTCCCGTCCTCAAAGCGTGTTCAAACAAAGGGCTCATTTCGTATCCCTATCTTATTTACACGGCGTTGGAGCATCAAGACTTCATGATGGACACGAGCAAGCATCTTGTTGCGGCTCATGTGAATGATCTACCATGGGTTGACCCCAAGAACCCCGCCCTTTCAGCACTTGTGGTGCCTGATGTCTTCACATTTGGACCAACATTACCCACCCCTACTGCCTTTCTCTGACATGAACTCAACGATTATAAACACTAAGATAGATTCTTTGAATCTCATCTTACCAAGGCGAAGGACAAGGTAGAACTCTTGAAGTTTTTACTTTCTTCTCGAAAATGGGGAGATGGTGATGGTGGTGCTAGCATAAACGAAGCGGGATCCGAAGAGAGAGACGACGAGGAAGAGGCCTGACAAGATTAAACATGTTGTTGATGGAGGTTGCTTGGAGGATGAAGATTAAACGCATTGGTTGTTATGTTTAATTTCTGAACTCTGTTATCTTTAAATTTGTTGATAGAAATGCTCAAACATTTCTTGGAGCATTTCTGGTTGGGGGTTGATGTTTTGCGATAGACGTATATTTTTTATTTTCACTCATATTTCTTGGTTTGCAATATTCTACGGTGTTAGTATTATGTTGTTACCTGTATGTGTTTCAGGGGGAGTATAGTTTTATTTTGTGAAAAAGGGATACACGTTTTCATTTTTGATATAAAATTAAGGGGAGATTCATTCTTTCTATCTTAATCGAATATATCTATTTGAGGGGGAGATAATCCTAAGGGGAGTTTATGACTTAGGGGGAGTTTTGTTCTTGATCGTATGTTTTATATTTAATTATCTTCGGCTATTATGGTTTTGATGAAGAAAGATAAAAGAGGGGATTGTTAGAGTCATTTTAACTCTAATAATTTAATTAATTTATTTTATGAATTAATACCTTTTATTTTATCTTCTTCATTAATTATCAAATAAGAGAATTAATATAATAATTTATATTTTCGGTCACAAGTATTTTAAGGGAATTTAATTTTGACTTTGTCAAAATTAATTTGTTATAAACAATTTCAATTTGTAACAATTAAAGTGCCGAAAAATTGCTCAAGGACATGACTACAAATATGGATTAATCAAGAAGTGAAGGGTCAATTCGAGACTTGAAGAAGAGTGAAGATCGACTGCCACAAAAGTGAAGAGAAAGAAAAAGACTTGGTCTTCCTTAAAAATAGGGATGTTGGTGAATATGCTTAACCAATCCCTAAACTTGGGGAGCAAGATTAACCCTAGCACGTTTGAGACCCTAAAGTGTCAGCCATATTTTCTTACCCATGAAACTCATGTTCACATCTATAAATAGGGGCAGAGCTCATTGCATTCGGTACCAGCCTAAGCTACAAGATACACAAGTGTAGGAGCTCAGAAGCTAATGTTCAAACATCAGGCACGACATCTAGTTCATAGCACACATTGAGTGGAAGACTCGTGTGTCTAACAAACTTTGAGTGGGAGACTCGTTTGTTAGGTCTAGTCGGTAGGTTTGATTGTTTGTGTTTATAGATTAGCTTCATTCAAAGTCTAGTTATTGCTAGCATTAGTTGATAGGATTAGAAGAGATTTCTTTTCTTTTCAACTCCACTCAGTAAAAGGGATCCTATTGAGTGGGTCATGTTCTTCATTGTAAAAGGAATTTTTATAGTGAACATACAATTGCAATTAATTAACATTGCATTATGAAAGCAATCCATTATACGTAATTTACTTTTTCGTTGCATTTATGCTTTTCTATAAGATTGTTGAGTGAATTTATTGATCATTCTACCCAATATATCTGGGTTTGCGAAAGCAACAAACTTACAGTTTTTAATCATAAAGCATGCTAAAACATGCTAAGAATTTACGTGTATTACTAATGTCAAATTTAAATGATATAACATGCTAATTTATTCCATAAAACATAGCTTGAACAACATAATAAGAATAATAATTAATAACTTATAGCTAAAAAGATCTTTGTTCCTCCAAAAAAATTAAATGAACAATAAACATCATTTCATCAAACAATATATTAAAAAAAAAAATAAACAACTTCACACTTCTTTAATTACATATTAAACATAAAATGTGGTTACCTTTTTATTTGGGATGTAAGAATTCACGACAAATAACTACACCACTTGGAAAATATTATAATTTGTGTTTGAGTCTGAGTGTGTGAGTGTTTTTCAATTTGCTAAGGAGTATACCCGTTGATGTCCTATTTATACAAATATTCACTAGTTTAAATTCCCATTTCACGTAAATTTCAATGAAATTAAATGCATTTCACGTGAATAATTTACTGAGACTACTATTTCACATTATTTTTGTCGTTTATAATCAATCAAAAAATTATTTTTTTCACATTTTTTTCCCAAAATGTATTTCAAGTGCCAATAAAAGTATATTAATTTTTTATATTTATATTCCTTTAATTAAGGCGTCCTCATAGTTTATGTATGAAAATTTGATTTAATTAAAAAAAAATAATGTGTTTGTACACCACTTTTTGTTTTTCCCAAGACTGACTTAACCAAAAATCAAACTTTTATAGTAATGATTCATTGTTTTTCTTATAGTTAACCATTTTTGTCATAAATGTGTAAGACTTTCCGTTGAAATCGATGCAAACACATCACTATCAAAGGGCAAAAACCCATTTGGTAATCCTTGACATCATAATGATATGCAACTGAAATATAATCAACGATAAGATCTAGATTTACAATTGATCCAATGTGTAGAGATAATAAACACACAACAGTTAGAATAACTTACTTATTATGTAACAAACAATCCTGTTGTAATTCTTGTAGCAATTTCTGCAGTTGAATCCACTACTATGGTATCCATGTGTATTACAGATTCTATGCAGGAACAATTCTCGGTGCACAATTCAATCTTCGAAAGTTAGGAAATCTCTAATTGAATTCTATAGTAGGGCTTGTTTGGTATGTGTGATTAAGGGTGCATATATAATATATCTATGACACCATAATATCTTGTTTGGTAAGAAGTAATACAAACCATACGATCTTTTATAATTAAAAGCCCGAAAATATTATACTGATTTGAGGAATTCTGTATAACCATCTACGGAGGTGGTATACAAAAGACACATCTTAATTATAACTATTATTAACTTTATATGAATGAAATAGAGTTTTATTAAAAGAAAAGGAAAAACAAACGAAACACCCTTGAGAGCACAGAGAAGCAAACTAAGGGCCGAGCCTCGTTAAAACCGCTTTGAAGAAAAACCCCGTAGGGAAAACCCCAAAGCGGAAAAAGAGTACTCGTAAGAAAACAAAAAACGTCGAGGGAGCGGAAGGAGTAGCTTCGAGAGCTCCGGCCGGACCATCGCCCCCAAGCTACCCCTGCTCCACCCGACAAAAACCCGAAGAACCAAAACACACACAGCCGCGCCCTAAGAACAGACCCGAACGAGCCACAGCAGACGGCCCGCAGCAGCTAAGACAGCCGCGACCAGCAGCAGCAGGTCCAGCCCGCCCCAACCATCCCACCAGCCGAAAAGCAACAACGACCGCAACAAACAGCCAACACCAACCACAACCAACATCACCGAACCTTCCTTGAGAAACTGTGCGTTGCTATGTCCGCAACAACAAGCTTCCGAATAGCTTCTATCCCAAACGGCCACCAGCCCTCTGCCTGCGTTAAATTAGCCATAGCATCAGCAACGACATTTCCTTCACGGAAAATATGAGAAACACGAAAAGTTATGTCATTAAGGCGAGCTAAAGTGGCTTTCCAAGCCGCATAAAAACACCAGGGGACAGCCAACGAGCGATCTTCCAGAAGCTTCACCACGTATAGAGAATCCGCTTCCAACCAAAGTTTGTGCCACCCACGCGAGTGCGCAATGGCAACCGCGGTGATAACGGCAAGGAGCTCCGCCTCAAAAGCGTAACCCTTGCCACCTTTCAAGTGAAAACTGCCTCTGACGACACAAAACTTATCCCGATAAACCCCCCCAGCCGCGATGTCACCCGGGGCACCCGACGCTGCCCCGTCAGTATTGACCTTGATCCAATCTTCCACAGGAGGCCACCAGCTGACGCTAACAAAACCAGGAGGCGGGGCAGCCCGCATCGAAACACCGATGGAACGAGTGATCAAATAATCAGACCACAAATTAGAAGTATGGCCAAGTTTAGAGAACGCCTCATCCACTTCTTTGAAGGACGCCTTTGCAAACGCTAAGACGCGTCGCTGCTCAAAGGGTCGGTCTTCAAAAATAGCTTTATTACGTAACGACCAAATACACCACAGAATGTTAGCAATCCCCAACTTCCAAAAATTCTGAATAAGAGAACAGAAAGAAGCATGCCAAGTCTGAACTAAGAAAGAATGGATGTCCACACAAGCCATAAGATGTGGCATTTGAAACCACGTGAGGAACTCATTCCAAATCGGGGTCACACTGGGACAGCTCCAGAAAATATGATCGATATTCTCCGCATCCACCATGCACAAACTGCAGCGATTCGGAGCAATAAGACCATTCTGCACCAATTTGTCCATCGTAGGAAGGCGTCCATGAATGATACGCCAGTAGGTAATCGAACGTCTCACCGGAATAACCTTATTCCAGATCCAAGAACCCCAAGTAACCTTAGGGAAACGATGCCCAATTTGGGCAAATGCCAAAGCCGCGGTCACATCCCCACGGAGAGACGGTTTCCAAAACCGGCCATCTTTCTCCCCCACGAACTGGCAGGTGATGATATCCACCACCACCTCAGGATAGCGTTAAATGAAATTTGCCGAGAAGTGCCAAACACCATCGCTAAAGTAATCCGCCACCGATTGATGCAAAAACTCATGCATGAAGGAAGGAATGGCAATTTTATCACAAATTTTGTAACCGAGCCAATCGTCCGTCCAAAAACGGGTATGCTGCCCGTTACCCACAAGAGCATAAGAATTCTTCACTAACTCATCAACCTCCGGCTTGACACTCAACCAAAAAGAAGAACCCACCACCGACGCCTTTGCCAGACCAAAACTATTCAAATAGCGAGAGCGGAGAATTCGGAAAACAAAATCCTCTCCCTTTAACAGTTTCCAGGCCATCTTCATCATGTAGCAGCGATTCATCACCGCAAAGGACCGAACTCCGAGGCCTCCTTCCTTCTTGGGTGCGCAACAACGACCCCAGCTCACGGCACAGGTCAGTTTTTTGTCGATGGAGCCCGACCAAATGAAGTTGCGGCAACTTCTATCCAGATCATGGAGCAGCGATCTTGGCCAGCGATAGACCATGGATAACTGTAATCCCTTCCATTTTGAGAATTTCTGCACAATCCTATCTTTGATGCTCATGAAGTAAGAAGCACGCGGTCTCCCAACAAAGAGAGGGACGCCCAAATACGTGGTCGGGAGAGAACCCTGAGTGAAACCCAAGACCCTATTGATCCCCTGCGTCATAGCATACGACACCCCACGACCAAAGAAGATTCTAGACTTCGCTTGGCTGCAAATCTGGCCCGAAAGCTCCCCATAGAAATCCAAGATATGTTTAATTTTCTTCGCATTCCTGACAGAAGCACGGCAAAAAATAAGCACATCGTCAGCATAGAATAAATGAGTCGGGAAATCCGATATTCTATCAAAACCCATGGGCACCAAATGACGCGAGGCAACGCAATTCCTGATAATGTAGCTAAGAACATCCTCAGCAATACCAAAGAGGATAGGGGAAAGAGGATCGCCCTGCCTGACCCCACGAGAGCAAGCGAAGTAACCGCTAAGTCTCCCATTATATAAGATAGATATACGAGCCGACTCAAAGATCACCTCGATCCAACGAATGAACTGATCGTGGTACCCCATGGCGCGGAGAGCAGCAATGATGAAATCCCAGCGCATGGTGTCGAAAGCCTTATGAATGTCGATTTTACAGGCAAAGTTTGACCCGCGATTAATACGATTCATGGTATTGAAGCCCTCCGATCCCATCGCAATGCAATCGTGAATAGATCTCCCAGAAATAAAGCCAAACTGATTTGGAGAAACAGAAGCCGCCGCAACAGAACTGAGCCTAGAAGCTAGGACCTTAGAGATGATTTTGAACAGGAAATTCGCCAAGACAATGGGCCTGAGATCAGAAACCGAATCCACCAGATCTTTTTTCAGAATCAAAATCAAGGTGTTAGAATTACACCCCGCAGGTAAGGACGTGTACAGGAAGAAGCTCTTGACCGCCTTGATCACATCATTCTTAATCAAACTCCAGCAATTTTGGAAAAACAAGCCGGAAAACCCATCCGGTCAAGGAGAGCTATTTCCATCCAAACTAAAGACTGCCGCAGTAATTTCCGTGTCATCCGGTAAAGCGACAAGCCCTTTATTCTGTTCCTCAGTGATAACCAAATCCACGTTAGCCTCTAAAGCCGCCAAATCCACCACATCAGAGGCCGTGTTAGTGAATAAAGAGGAAAAGTGACCAATAATGTGCTGCTCAATGACATCCGAGTCATAAACAATATCATTGCCAATCCGCAAATGCCCAATATGAAGCTTATCTTTTATGAACTTGAGCATGTTGTGGAAAAAGCTCGTGTTTTTATCCCCATCCGTGAGCCACGCCACTCTACTCTTCTGCTGAAGGAGACTGTTTTTTTGCGACAAAAATCTATTAAGCTTAACTTCGCAATTGACTTCCGCATCAAATCTGCTATCATTATAGCCCAAATCCGCAATAGTCACCTGAATATCAGATAAGTCTTGTTGATTTTGGGCAATGGCAGAGTCCACGTTCCCAAACACAGACTTGTTCCAGATACGTAAAACCCCCTTCAAGCGTTTCAATTTCAACATAACAGATAACATAGGGCATCTCACATCAACTCCCATATTCCAAGAATCAGCCACGGCATCCAAGAAGTTCGGATGAGACGTCCACATGTTAAAGAACTTAAAAGATCTCTTAGTCGGAGGAGCAGCGAAGCGGCACTGTAAGACGATGGGGGAGTGGTCCGAAGTAGCTCGAGGAAGAGCATGCGTGTTAATCGTGCCCCAGAGATTTGCAAACGAAGTGGAAAAAAGGGCCCTATCGAGGAGAGATTCCACATGGTGAGGCAAGAATCTGCGCCCAGACTAAGTAAAACGAAGACCAGAAGTGGGAGATTCGATAAAACCCGAATCCTCAATGAAACGGCAGAAGTCTCTGCAAGCCCCCCTAGGCGGAAGCACCCCACTAATACGCTCATGCGACCCTTTGACCACATTAAAATCGCCGATGAAAACCGTGTTGCCCTGAGCAAAATGAAGTAGAATAGTCCAAAGAATCTGACGCTCACCAGGATCGTTAGAACCATGAATGATGGCCAGACGGAAATCCATATTCTGCCAAGAACAATCAACAATCACCACTTGAGGAGAAGAAAAGACAACATGAGCAGCTAAAGAAGGCTGCATAAAAATCCATATGTTGGAACGCATGGAAGGCCGACAATTTTGGTGAAGAGGAGCCAGGTGAAGCGACCTCCAGAACGAATGTGGGACCTTATTAAAATCAGTTTTGGTCTCCAGCAAACCCAAAATAAGAGGCTTAAAAGAGCAGCAATGCTCTTTAAGAAGGAGCTTAGAATCATCCGTAAGCCCTCGGATGTTCCAAACCATGACGTTCATTAAAGACTAGGGTCAGAGAACGGGTGCTCGCCCGCTTCAACTTCAGCTGCCCACGATCTCGCCGTCACGTTGTGCATGGTCTTTATAGGAGCTGAGCCAGAATCATCCACCACAAATCTCGTTGGCGTCAGCCCTAGTTCGGCCTTTTGCCTCAAACGGTGTTTTATACTTTCTTCCGTAACCTGAGAAATCGGAGGCCGAGCCCCTCTCCCCCTTCCAATACCTGGGGGTCTCCCTCGTCCTTTTTTGACATGCCCTAATGTTTCCTCCTCCGCCTCTCTAGCCTCTCGAGCATTAATGTAATTCTCCAATCTTTGAATTTTCAACGCCTGCTCAGCTGCTATGGCTTTCAAGTCCTCATCACTTGTCAACTGATCCCGCTTCTCCGAACCAGCGCTCGGATCAGCAATATTGTCTGGAGGTTCTCCAATTTGGAAAGGCTGTGAGGTGTCCGCCGGTATAGTAACCATCGCCAGCAGATTCGGACCAGACATAGTACTTAAATCCACCCGGTCTGTCCCTTCACTCGAGCAAACTCTCTGCTCCTCATCTTGGAGACCTGTTAGAGCATTGAAACGATTGGATTGGGGGCTAGAAAACATCCCAGCATCCTCCTTGTCTTTGGTCGAAAGAGTAGTAACCACAGGAGGGTTTTGCTCCGCAACTTCCCTTTCTATGTACGAAGGGATATTAGTGTCAACATCAATGTTTTCCTTATTTGTTTCATCATTGGCATCAACGACCTCCTAAGTCGACTCCTTCGGATGCCATGAAGGTATCGAAACCTTATCCGTCCGCTTTTGATCCTCCACAATATTCGGATGAACCTTCAGTTTCCTTTTGCACTTATCCGCCGTGTGCCCAGTGATTTTGCAACGAGAGCAAAACGTCAGTATAGATTCGTAGCTGAATTCAACAAAACAGGAGGAAGTTCCTTCATCCAAATAAACCCCATCAAGAAGGGGCAAGGCAAGATCAACTTCGATCAGAATACGCGCAAAATGCCCAACTTCCGCCGATGCCGAGCAACTATCCATACGTATAGGATGTCCGACTGCACGCCCAACCACAGCAATGACTTCCGGGTGCCGAAACTCCAAAGGCAGATTGTAGATCCGAACCCAAATTTGTGCCAACGAAGACGACTCCTTGTAAGGATCAAAAAATTTTGTCCATTCTCTGAGTCTAACATAAAAAGAAGATAGCTCAATCACCGACTTTGATTTCGCTATCTTCTTATCCTCCATGCACTTAAATTTAATCGTGAAAAACCCTTTGCCCATGGGAATGCACTGCCAATCTGACACTTTCCAAATAAGTTGCAACTCTTTTTTGATTTCCGCAATAGGCTTCGGCTTATCTTCTTTCCGCAGAATCATACGTCCAATAAGAGCATATTGAAAAGAAGCAACTTGTTTCTGGTAAAAATCCTGTGGAATCGAGATGGTCACAACTATTATTAACTTTATATAATCTTAATACATCATACCAAATAACATATTATATTTTCGCAAATTATACTGTGCGGATGTCCGCTTACAATGCGGCCGGATCCGCTCGGTCCGAATAGCGACCCGGCCCGATCCGGTTACTTAAAATATAAAATATTTTTTTTTCCATTTTTTTCCTCATTTTGGGTTCGCTCTCATTCGTCTCCTTTGTTCTGCCACTCTCTCTTCGTTAGGATTTGCTCTCCTCTCTTCCGCCGCTCTCCTTCCCCCTCCGCTGCTTTTCCAACTCTCGCACCGCCCTCACCTCCCCTCACTCGTCGCTGGACTCTCGCTCCAGTCGGTGGTGACGATAGGTTTATTTCCGCTTGTTTCTCCTTCTCTCTACATCAAGTTTAGAGGCAAAATTATGCTAATTTGGTGCATTAGAAACTGTTTGGGACCGAAGTTGTTATTGTTGGAAGTGTTGGTTTACTTGGCATTAAGAGAGTATTATGATTGGTCTACTACTTAACGACGGAGATAAATGGTGGATTTCTGAATTTTTGTCATGCAGTCATTCGACGTTTCAACAACGGTTGATCCTAGTTACGTGATATCTTTGATAAGGAAACTTCTGCCATCGGATGGTGAACATGCTACTCTGACTGGTTTTTGGAACATTAAACTTTTTCAAAATAATGTTTATTTCTATTCATAAGAACATTTGCTTTTAGCTATTTGCTCAAGTAATTATTTTTGAAAACAAAAGTAATTATTGATGTGAAAAAAAGTAATTTTATTTTCACTCGTCATAACTTTCATTCTTAGTTATTTGGTTAAGTAATTATTGTTGAATAAAAAGTAATTATTATTACAATGAAAAGTAGCATTTCTAGATTATTACATTTGTTCACGATAATTGCTACTTTTATTCTTAAGAATTTATACTTTTAGTTATTTAATCAAATAGTAATTATTATTTTCGAAAAAGTAATCATTGATATGTATAAAAGTAATGTTATTTTTACTCATTAGAACTTGTAATGTAATCAAGTATTGATGTGACATAATGATATTTTTACTCGTTAGAACTTTTAATCAAGTAATCATTGTCGTAAGGAAAAGTAACTATTGATATGACGTAATGTAATGTTTCTAAATTATTACATTTATTCACGATAATTGCTACTTTTATTTATGAGAATTTGTACTTTTAGTTATTTGATTAAATAATTATTGGTGATCAAAAGTAATAATTATCCAAATTTCTAAACTCAATCAATCAAGTACTTCGGGTTTAGTGTTTAATATTTAGGGTTTATAATTTAGTGTTTAGGGTTTAAAAAATATAATACTTTATATTAAATAAAATTAAATCTTTTATATTAATATGAATATACATTTGTGCTAACAAATGTATATCTTATATTGATTGAAAGTAAATATTTGTATTATGAAATGTAAAATTTTGTTTTCTTAAATTAAATTTAAGATTTCTTAGCATTTTGCACTCTTTAATTAATAATATGAAAAGTTATACTTATTTTCAATAAAAGTAAACATTGCATCTATAAAATGTAATACTTATAATGTATGAAAATAGTCATTTATTTGATATTCCAAACTCAATCAATCAAGTGTTTAGGGTTTAGAAAATATAATATTTTATATTAAATGAAATTAAATCCTTATATTAATAAGAATATACATTTGTGGCGACAAATGTATATCTTATACTGATTGAAAGTAAATATTTCTATTATGAAATGTAAAATTAATTTTCTTAAATTAAATTTTAAATTTCTAAGTATTTTGTACTTTTTAATTAATAATATGAAAAGTAATACTTATTTTCAATGAAAGTAAACATTATGTCAAGAAAATGTAATGCTTATCATGTATGAAAATAGTCATTTATCTGATATTCTAAACTCAATGAATCAAGTGTTTAGGGTTTAGTGTTTAATGTTTATGGTTTAGAAAATATAATACCTTATATTAAATGAAATTAATTAAATTCTTATATTAATATGAATATATATTTGTGCTAACAAATATATATCTGATTGAAAGCAAATATTTGTATTATGAAATGTAAAATTTTGTTTTCTTAAATTAAATTTAAAATTTAATTTGCACTTTTTGCACTTTTTGATTAATAATATGAAAAGTAATACCTATTTTCAATGAAAGTAAACATTACGCCAGAAAATGTAATTATTGAGAGAAAGAAATGTAATATTCCAAAGATATTATTTTTCTTCATATTGATTATTACTTTTCATCATAATAATAATTACTTTGAAATAAATAACATTTAAAAAAAATACATATAAAGAAAACTAAAAAGCAAATTAAAAAATTAAAGAAAATAGGAAATGAAAACAAAAATGAAAAGAAAACTGAAAGAAAAACGTAAAGAGCAAAAAAAAACTCACCTATTAAAAAAACAGAAAACGATAAAGAAAACATAAAATGAAAATGGATGAAGAACACAGAAAATGAAAATGTTAGCACTTAAAGGCGCAACAACCAACCATTGCACCACAATTTTTATTTTACTTTTAAATGTCACAATTATAATATAAACGGTTTTATTCGGTGTGGGCTATGCGGCCACCCGCACCCAATACCAACTGTTATATTTTACCAAATATGATATTAATATGACATATAATAAAAGAGATCTCAGTCAAACATATCACACTTTATCTCATATTGAGTACAAAACGAGTTTTCTCTTATATTTGTGTGATTTTACGTGACTGACAAAAGAAATATATTCCAATTCTTATAAAAATAATACACTCTTATAACTCTAGATTAATCTGTCGAATTTTTCTTTTATCTCTAATTAACTAATTTAATAATCAAACTATTTATTAATTAATTAAAAATTATTAAAATATATTCTAATCTAATACATATATATCTTTCAAATTTTCACGGTAATTGTAGACTAGTCTACAATTTGTAACCAGACTTTCCAAAATCCAAATCATTACGTAATTGTTTGTACTTGTAACTTGAAAAAAATCACCTTGACCTTGCCTGATCGTGAATTTTAAATTAAGACTACGAAGTCATAAAGTTTTTTTAACTGTTTTTTAGTTTGGTAGTTAACGCCATGATTGCTATGGGTGGCTGCTCATTATTAGAAAAAAGATACCAATTACAATAATAGCAGTGTCACAATCTCGCGCACGCCTCTGGGACACCAATTCAATTAAACTCCACCGGCCCCGGCCACGGAATAACACGGGCCCACCCACCTACTCAATTTTTTTACTTAACTCTAATTAATGGTCAAACTAATCAATTTCCCAAACTTTAACTTACCATAACTACTCACTGATTTACGGATCTTATAAATGATGCATTATCTAATAGTTTGCCGTATTCCTCAAAATAAAATGATAATATAATACTGCCACCGTTTTTTTATAAGTGTTCTATTTAACTTATTTTTTTGTTTTTTTTAATAAGTATTCTATTTCCAAATTTGAAAGTATATTTATGACATTTTTCCTATTTTATCCTTATTTAATACTTGTATGAATGTAATAATTAGTTGTATATATGCATTTGTTATGACAATTACTAAGGTTACAAATGTAAAATATTTTATTTTATTGGTATGTTTATTTTGACGGCTGGGGACACTTAATAAAAAACAGAGGGAGTAAAATATAAATTTATTATTTAAAGTGAAAATCATAGTATTTTATTTATCTTGTTTGTTTTCAATGATAAAATTTTCCATTCTTTATAAGATGAAATAAAATTATACTACCATCTTTTAAATATAAAATTATACATTTTTCACGAAAAAAGGTGTTATCAGAAATTTTATACCATTTATCCGTTGTTTTTTTTTTTTTACATTAAAATAATCTAGGTATAAGGTGGTAAATAGAGCACATTTTTTCCTTATTCCTAAAAGCAAATGCACCCTATATATAGAGAGAGAAATGATCCCGTAGAGAATAACTAAATGTCGTCAGAAATCCAAATGAATTTGAAATGTGAGATATTCAAATCTTATAAATTATATTTATTCAAATTAATTATAAGATATTCAGTTAACGAATAAATCAATGAATAAGTTTTTTGTAACGCACGAATAGTCATTCTCACTTTGGTTTGAATCTTGGAGGGGGCTAAATTTTCACCACATTAATTGAATATGACTGTTCGTGCATTACAAGCAATTCATTCATAAATTTTATAGATTTATTCGTTATTCTCATTTCTCACGGAATATAATATTCTCACTGGATCCCAACCATATTTTATCTCTCTCTCTCTCTCTCTCTCTCTCTCTATATATATATATATATATATATATATATATATATATATATATATATATATATATATAAGGGAGGACTACGATATAAACACTTCTTAACATATAAAATACGAACTGTTTAAAATGTAGGAATTCTGTGTAGAACACATATGAATTCACCGTGTAAATGTATGAATTACAAAACATAAATTGTTTGCTACCTATGGAATTCGAACTAGGGACCATGAATTCATCATACAAGGTGATGAATCAACTATAGATCTTGATGATCTAAGGGCTAAAAATAGTTCCTATTTTACTCCCTCCGTCCCACAAGACTGTGCATCACTTTTGGTGGCACATATTTAATAAAATGCGTTGGGGTCCCTAAGGGTTGACTTGACAGGTGTATGGGGAGGGGGATGAATACACCTGTAGGCTATTTTTCGCAAATCAAAACAAACTTAACCAAATTTCAGTTGGAAATAGGTTGTAGACTGATACTGAGAAGACTTTCAGTAATTTGACATCAGTTGAGCACTGAGCTTAACTGATATCCACGCGAGGCTTCAGTCTATAGTTTGTAAAATAGAGTAGAGTTATTGATCTCACTGACTATTAGTTGAGTCGTCAGTTGCATTAGTAACTCAGCAGCGGAAATTAAACTTAGTGCGAATAGCCTTTAGAAAAGGTTTGTCACTTATGAAATCCTTAGTTACACTTTTTAGTTAATCTAGTTCAGTAGGAAAACAGTTTTAACACAGATAAAGAAAAACTAAAAGCAGATAAAGAACACAAGAATTTTTACGTGGTTCGAAAACAACTTTCCTACTCCACGGCCAGATGATTAGTCTGACAAACACTCTGGGCTAATGCTTCAAGGTGTACAATAAAACCACCAACCCACTCTGAATTGGATTTTTCTCTGACACTTAGCACACCTCGACACACTCGTGTCTCGCTAAGGTCTTTGGAGACAGAACCCTTGGTCTGAACTCCCTCTTGGCTTACCTGGTGCCAAGGAAACCGATCTGTTTAGTTTTCTGGTATTAAACAACCACTCAAACACTTTTTTTGCCCAGTTGGAAAGGGGTTTGGACTCTTCCAACTAAGTCTACTGGAAACAGGCTCTCAAGTAATCAATTCTAGGCTTAAGATAAAATAAGAAGTGCCTAGTTTACTAAGAGAGTTTAGGTAATCAGCTAGACTGATTTTACAATAATTAATTACTCTCTTCTTCGATTCGAAATGCTATCTATGGAATTGCTGGCTCGTAACAGAGCTTCAGCGTATGTCTTCGAATCGGTGAAGATTGCTGGCGTTCCTCAAGCTCCATTTATAGGCGAAGTCTTGAATAGATCCGTTGGAGAGATGATCTTCAGTATTTCTGCCGTTGTGAGAGGATGTCACTTCTTAGGCTGAGGTGGCAATCTTTAGATACTCCATGTAGCAAACATTTGAATTGTCTTGTCCTTGGAGTATGTTGTTTCTGCATCTTTACACGCAAGGGGAAACTTTAGTACTTGCAAGGACGATCTTCAAATCTTCGGCATTTAATGCTGTTATACTTGAGCATTTAATGCGGCGTGTCTGATACTCTTCACTTTAGTTTGATGCAGAATGTTGACTGGTACTTGACTTAAGCTTTAGTTCGACGCTGATATTGCATTTCATGAATATCTTCGACTGTTAACTGTAGTCTTCCAATCAGGATGCGTCCTTCAGTGATTCAGTGTAAAAAGCTTCAGTTAAACTTTCATTCATTCTTCGGTCTTCAGTCATTTGATCTTCAGTCTTTGCCGCTCCAGTTAAAACTCATGTGGACTAAAACACTTGAGTTCATAATGTGAATATAAGAAAGAGAAGCTTTCTAATGGTTTTGGTATCATCAAAACCAGGAGGTTGTATATCTTTTTGTTGTCCCAACAAAATGCTAGATGAGTGTATTAGGAGTGGAGAAAGTGATACATTATAAAGTAGGAGTAAGAAATAAGGAGTTAGTGATGAGGTAGTGTCCAAAAATGGCAAATGCATGCTCTTTTGGACGTCCCAAAATAGAAAGAAATGCACACTCTTATGAGACAAATGGAGCATATTCTAAAACGGTGTTTTTATTTTAGCCCACCCCTTGTTGGGAAATTAATAAAATATCATTGTCCTAGTTTTGATGATACCAAAACCCTTAGGTTTTTTTTTCAGTAGACTAGATCTTTTTGAACTCAAGTGTTAGAGTTCAGTTAACTAGCTAGATTGAAGGTTTGAAGACTGAAGACCGGCGGACTGAAGACCGCTTGACTGAAGATCGCAACTGAAAAGGCTGTAGATAAATACTGAAGTATTTAATGGACGAAGACTTCACTGAAGATTCAGTTATGACTGAATTACTAATGTTGGCCACGTGAAAATAGCGAACTGATACATAAATCAAGTATCAGTGAACATTCTTCATCGGACTGAAGTTTAAGTTTAAAAGAAGCCACGTACACATCAAGTACAACCGTATTAAATGCAAAGATATGAATATCGTCCTCTCCTATGCAGAGCTTTCCTTTTTCGTGCTAACTTTTTAGAAGCACCATGCTCCGACAGCTAGAGACGCCATTCCTCAATAAATCAAGAGCCTCGAAGATTGAAGTCTCAGCCGAAAATTCAAATCTATCTCACAACTGCCAAATTCTTGAAGACCATCTTGCCAACAGATCTATTCAAGACTTTGCCTATAAATAGAGCTCGATGAACATCTTCAATCTTCACCAATTCAAACACTCAAGCTGAACCTCTGCCAAAATTGCGACTCAGCCTATTCACTGCTGTCCAAAGTTTGAATCGAAGAAGAGAATATCCAAAGTCCAAATCAGTTTACTAATTACCCAAAATTCTCTTATTTTCTTAGGCACCTTCATTGTAAATCCCTGGCCTAAGCTTTGATTACAGGAAGCCTGTTCTCTGTAATCCTGTTGGTATTTCGAACCCCTTTTCAACTGAGGACCCCTTTTCAACTGAGCGAAAAGAGAGTTTGAGAAAGAGAGTTCGAGACTGTTGTCTGAACTCAAGAGTTTTTAGCCCCCGCAAGCAAGGCGAGTGTAGTCTTTGCAACTGTGAGATGAGAAAGAGACGAGAAGTCCTATCAGTGTATTGGCACTGAAACTTTATTTCAGTTCAAGGTTTGCTGTGCACCCGTAAGCACAAGCCCAGAGTGATTGTCAGTTTGATCAACTGACCGTGGACGCAGGAACTTAGTTCCGAACCACATAAAAATCTCATGTTTTTTATCGCTTTCAGTATTTACTATTCCTTACTTGTGCACAAACTCATCTTTTAACTGAAACTGATAAACTGAACAGAGAAACTTAAAACTGATTAAGTGTCAATCACTAAGGCTATTTCTTAAGTTTTATTTCTTAAGGCTATCCATCAATCACAAATTCATGGATAGTCAGTAAGATTTATAACACTTATCTGATTTCAAAATCTAGACTGAAACTTTACATGGGTTATCAGTTAAAGCCTCGTGCCTAACCGAAATCAAAATACTGAAACTGATTCATTATTAGTCTAAACCTCTTTCTAAACTGAAAACTCTTTGACTGTCAACTTCAGTCTACACCCTTCAATATCAGTTGATACTCACTTCAGTTTTACGAAAGATTTTCAAAAAATGGCCCATTGGTGTATTCCCCCCCCATACACCAGTACAGTGACCCTTCGGGACCCAACAATTGGTATCGGAGCAGGTTGTTCGCAAGAACAAGTTACTTTGACTCGGTTCTACTGAACTAGATCATTTTTCAAAAGAGGGTTTTTAAACATTTCGTCTCCCACGTGCTAAGTGCGTTTCTTATCTGTCGTTTTTTCTTCCTCTACCATGGAAACTAACTCTAGCAGGTATTTATCGCTACCGGCGTTCAGTATTGAAAACTATGATATATGGAAGTTTCGGATCAAGAGCTACCTCACAGCTCAACATTGCAGAATGTGGGAAGTCATCACCAACGACCCAATCATTATCAAAGAAACAGTCAAGAGAGTACTAGTCGACACCACAAAGGATCCCTACGACAAAGTACAGATAAAAAATAAGGTCGACTTCACCACTGAAGAAAGAAAGCAAGATGAGATAAATAATCTTGCAAAGAACATCATCTCCAGCACAGTCCCCGACAAACACGTCACCAAAATCATGGACTGCAGCACTGCCAAGAAGATGTGGGACATTCTCGAAAGATTGTGCATCGGATCAGAGGAGATCAAGGAGAACAAGCTATCCATAACTTGTCAAAAGTTTGATTAATTCCTAATGATAAAAAATGAATCAGTCAAAGAGATGGAGTACATGTTCAATCAAATACTGAATGAGGTTCAGTCCATCTCAAAGGACAAATACACACATCGAGAGATCAACCTAAAGATTCTTCGTGTTCTTCCATGAGGCGATTGACAGATCTATTCAGTCACTCATCAGAGCAAGCCCGAATTCAACACGCTGGCGACTGATAAACTATTCTCAGATCTAAAAGCCAACGAATTGAATATTCGAAAAAATCTAGAGATAAAGAAGGCCAGAATATCAGATGAAGACGCTCCATCAGTTTCGAAGGGAGCTGCACTAAAAGCTTCATCAAAGGAAACAAAGAAGTAGTCGAAGGAATCGATTGAACTAAAGCCAGAAGAAATTTTCAGTCAATATGCACTACTGACTGAAAGATTCAATAAGATGGAATCAAGGCTACGCAAGTACAAGAAGTTCCACAAGAAGAACTATAAAGGAAATGAGAATGAGTACAAACCAAGATACTCAAACGACAAGAGTGACGAGAAGAAATCACCCACTCCAGAGCTCAAAGATGTGGAATGCTTTGGATGCGGAAAAGAAAGAGCATTACAGAACTGATTGCCCTGAACTATCATACTTAGAGCAGAAAGATCTTTGTGCCAAAAGAGATCGCAAGTATGGAAAGAAGAAAGCAATGGTGGTTGGAGATGCTGCAAAATCTGGATCTTCAACTGAATCAACATCCAGCAACTCCACCAGTTCAGACGATGAGAGCCAGGCCCTCATCGCTAAAGATGGTGAAAGCGTAGCTGACAACTCTTGCAACAGCTATGACAACGGAATGAATGGGCCTGAGGGCAAAACCAGGAAACACAAAAAGAAGGAAGAAGTGAAAGATCCAAGAAACACCTGGTACTTGGACAGTGGATGCTCGAAGCATATGACAAGCTACAAAGAATATCTAACTCAATAAGTCGAGAAAGCTGGATCAAAAGTTGCATTCGGAGATAACTCTTTAGGAGAAACTAAAGGCTATGGTGTGCTCAATATATGAGTAACGCCAGTATCAGTAATGTGATAGTTCAGGGCAATGTGATACAAGTTGTGTATTATTTATGAGTAACGCAAAACTTTCAGTATCTTCTTCTCTTCCTGGACCCCACACCGACAAGAGTGTCTTCCATCCTTATGCTAGGCGCCAAGAAGCTTGTAAGCTTCTGGAGGATACAAGTTGAAGTAACATTCTCCAAAAGTTGCTTCAACTGGTTATCAAGTTTACCTCACGTATCTTGTAAACCTCCATGGCATGCAACAACAACGAGATCTCACTCGTTGTCTGCCGGCATCCCCAGCCGCACATGGTCTTCTCAATATAGACCTAGTGCCGGCAAATCGACAGTGCTAGTCCTCATGACTGTCACTAATTTAATTTTAGCCTCTCACACCCATCTCACATACTCTCTCACTTTCTCCATCCCAAACCCTCATCTTCCTCTTTGAGGTCCGTTTGCATAGCCTCTCTTCTTTATCTTTTCAAAAGAGCTATGCATACCCACCTATATCTCCCACCTTCTTCTCCACGTCCATGTTCCTCTTCTCCTCTCCCTCATCATCTCCCTCACCCACTAGCGTCTTTCTCTTCTGAGTCACTGCTCAAACTCCTCCCGAATCTTCTTACGAGCTTCTAAGAAACGGAGTTGGGTATAGTTAGATCATAGCTTCCATCATCAGTCATCCTTCATTTTTGATGTTGCCGAAAAGGGGGAAAAGAAGGCAAAGAAAAACCATCTGAGACTGCAGCTGGTAAAGCAAAACGATCACCAGAAGTTGTAAAAGGAGACGAACCAGAAAGACCTCGAGTCAATGGAAAATAACTGCGGAAAAAATAAGCTTCGGAACATGAACATGAAGATGAAGATAAAGACCAAAAAGAAGAAGAAGATAAAGATCAAAGAAGAAGATCAACAAGAAGACTGCTGGAGTGCATGAACACAAATCTGACTTTGTGTTTGTGTATTTTCTTTTCTTTGTTGTTTTTTATGTTATGCTCTCTACCTTAACTAATTTCTCATCAGTTAATCTTAAATGAAATGAAACTTCTTTTGATCTCAACCTGAAGACAATATCTTTTTGTCCAGGCTCTGATTATTTACTTCAGTTTTGTCCTCGTTCTATTTTTCTCTGTTATGTCTTTTTCTGAGTGCAAGTTTATAGGTTTTCTTGTTAAGGGGGAATAGTATTCACCCTGTTTAGTAACTTGTTTTTTGACATCACTCTTTTCTTGTCTTTGAACTGATTGTATGGTTTTGGCATCATCAAAAATTGGGAAATTGTTGGGAACTTAGTGAAATATCCTTGCCCTAGTTCCGATGATACCAAAATCGTTAAGTTTTCTTTGAAATAGACTAGAACCTTTTGAACTCAAGTGTTGGAATTCTTTTTCTAGTTTAGTTTATGTTCTGAAGACTGAAGACTGAAGACCGGAGGACTGAAGACTGAAGACTGGAGAACTCAACAGATGTAGCGATTAAAGGCAAAGTCAAATACTGATATTTGACTTAACGCATTTCTCAACTGAAGGATCAGTTATGACTGATTCACTAATGCAGGCCACATGGATTTAGCGGACTGATACTAAAGTCAAGTATTAGTTAAACTTCTTCCTCGGACTGAACCTCCAGAGTTAAAAGAAAGCAACGCACTCCCAAGTACAGCCGCATTAAATGCAGAGATTCAGAGGATTGTCCTTTCTCTGCAGAACATTCCTTTTTGGTGATTACCTTTTCAGAGACGTCGAATCTCCTGTTCCTGAGTAGCCGTTTCTTACCAAACAAGGAACCTCGAAGATTGAAGCCTCAGCCCAGTTCGAATTTCTCTCCAACGGATGAATTCCTGAAGACCATCTCCGCCAACGGATCTATTCAAGACCTCTCCTATAAATAGAGCTCAAGGAACACTTCAATCTTCATCGATTCAAATATACAAGCTGAAACGCTGCCAAATTCGTTACTCAGCAAATCAAAGACTCCCAAAGTTTGAATCGAAGAAGAGAATCCTAAAGCTAAAATTAGTTCACTACTGATTACACATATTCTCTTAGAACCTTAGGCAAATATTGTATATCCAAAGCCTAAGTGACTGATTACAGAGAGCATGTTCTCTGTGATCTAGTTGGTAAGTTTTCGAACCTCCTTTCAACTGACCGAAAAGAGAGTTTGAGCCGAGAGGAGTTCAGACCAGTGTTCTGACTCCGTGAGATCTTAGCAGTCGTAGAGTAGACATAGTTTTGTCTCAGCGAGCTAAGAGTGAGCGAGAAATCCAACCCAGTGTGTTGGTACTGGAAATTTGATTTTTAGTTGTTAAGGTTTGTTGTGCACCCGTAAGCACAAGCCCAGAGTGTTTGTCAGTGTGATCAACTAACCGTGGTGCAGGAATTGGATTTCGAACCACGTAAAAATCCCTTTATCGTTGATCGCTTTTAGTTCTTACTTTCTTATCTGTGCAAAATCTCTTTGTTAACTGAAACTGATTAACGGCAAAGTGAAACTAAATCTTGACAACGTGTTTAATCACAAAGGCAATTTTAAAAGATAAGTTTTCCGCTGCTAGTGTTATTTATCTGACTGATATATCCTTGGATAGTCAGGAGGATTCTTAACACTCCTCTGTTTTACAAACCAGACTGAAGCCTAACGCATATCAGTTAAAGTCTTGTACTTAACTGATATCTCTTTACTGAAGAGAGATTCAGTATCAGTCTACAACCTTTGCTCTAAAGTTTTCTTTAACTCTTTCACTGTCAAAAGGTTGTTGTTTGTTTTTGCTTTAAAATAGCCTATAGGTGTATTCCCCCCATACAACTATTCCAGACCTTCCGGGACCTAACAGTGGCAGCGCTGCATAACAGACAAAATTTGATAGACTACTGACACGTCCGACGGCTACCTATGCGAGGCTTTCTCCCTAACTAATCTAATGATCGTACGAAGATGCTGAATTACTTCTTTGCCCCTCTTGTATATCTCTATAAATAGGAATCTTACTTCTCATTGTAACGTTACGTGATATGAAAGACAACACTCTTCTTCTCTTCCCTTACTCCTTGTTTAGATTCGTCACCAATCATTGCACTACAGGTGAAACATTTAACTCTAAATCTCTGACACATTAAATGAACACATCAAGTTCTGCATGACCAAACAACATTGCAATATTTTTATCCTGAATTCTATAATATGTTCACACGAATAAGCTCACATATCACCAAAAGAGGGAAGGGGAATATATACATGTGATTCTTGTTCTTCATAAATAACGATTTTTTTGTGCGAAGTGTAAGTCTTGCAGAATCAATAAAAAGTACGCTGAAGTTTAAATGAACCCTGCCAGGTTTGCAAGAGTCTGGCCAAGCTCACATGAGCCACGATCTTGTTAAGCGCCAATGCACCAGTCAAGCTCCAATGAGCCCGTTAAGCACCAATGCACCAGTCAAGCTCCAATGAGCCCGTTAAGCACCAATGCACCAGTCAAGCTCCAATGAGCCCGTTAAGCATCAATTTGCCAGTTAAGCTCCAAGGAGCCCGTTAAGCACAAATGCACCAGTCAAGCCTGCAAAGGCCTGTTAAGCTCGAATAAGCCAGCCAAACTTTTTATTTTTTGCAGACCGCTGCAAATACAAAGGTCTAAAGCCATAACCCAAGAAGAGCTTAGGAATTTCGGAAAGGCCTTGTACATACTCGAATGAGCTATGTTCCAGCTAAAACCGAAACGGGCTCAAGAAGCTCTCTTTTTTGTGGGAAGAAAAACTAGGAACATGAATTCTCGAAACTGTAAACCCATGAGTTCAAGAGGTCCAAAACGACACTAACAAACTCATAACAACACTCGAAGGAGTCCTACATAGCCGAAGTTACTTGGACAAGAGCCATGTTGCAATTCTACAAGTTTATATATACTCTTTATAGCTCATAACTTCATCTACGGTCAAAGAAGGTAATGATCTATTCTCCACAAAAGAAAACCATACTCTAAGATACTGCCATAACTTACGGATGAAAAAGCATTATTTGTGTTCGAGTTTAACCACTCATATGCAGGGCTATGTATACTGGATTAAATTAGATCTTATATACATACTTCTCAATCGTACTCTTCAAATCATACTATGCAATTAATAAGCACTGCTAAAACTCGTATGAGCTTCAACAGCTCGACCAGCCCTCTCCGACTCCTTTGAGTCCACCAAAACTCGAATGAGTTTCCTACAACTCGTACTGCACTGGCACGAGCTTTATTACAACCTTACAGGACTACTTACGCCTCCTGAATAAATTTATGTCTTTAACAGCCCTATTAATACTTTTGGAACACGTTTACACCCTTCACATGTTTGCATGTATCTCTTATGCATATCTACACCTGCGATAAGTCTATATGCATTTGTACAGGCCTGATTACGCTTTCACAAGCTCAACTATGCTTGCAAAAAATTTATTGCCCCATTACAAGTTTGTTTAGGCCTTCACGGGCTTGATTACACCTTCGCAGGCTCGCTTACACCTTTACATGCTTATTTACGCCTTCAATTATGTATTCACAAGCTCAATTATTCATTAACAAGCTTATTCGTACCTTTACAGTGTGGAACAAATGCAAGGAGAGATAGCTATGAGTAAGCTTAAATGCATAAAACAAAGATGTAAAGCTTCGAACGATTTAATTTTGACGAATAAATCACATGTTCAAAACAAAGACAATCCTGAATCAATTTCAGGAATAATCGGTGTTCCATAACAGCTCTGCATAGGCTATTGTACTCGCCTAATTATCTTATTCTTATATGGAATCAAACAGTATCATACTTTTGATATAAGAACTTGTGATCACAATATCTTGGTGTTCAAGACAGACTTAATTTATTGATGCGAATCAATACTGAAAACTAAGTTCCAATATGATGTTTGGTTATTAGACGTATGTTTCAAGTTTAAAGGCAATTTGATGCACTATTTTCAGTCAGCTCAGATTTATAAGGCCGCTCGACCAGGAAATGAAGGCATAAGAATCCTATAATCTATCTATGGCCGAAAACTAACAATTAATGTGTACTTGTGAGTTATCTCAAATGTTCTCAATAGGGCAAAAACAGAAGATCAAAGACAAGCCAACACCTAGACTAAGTTGTGACAGAGTTGCGCAACCTTGACGATGCAACCCTAGCGGTTCAACCATAATGATGCAGCCTTGCAGCCCTAATACATCGATCCAAAAATGTGCTATTACTTCATGAAGACTTTCTAACACAACGTCCTTGTTGAAAAATTAAGATCACTACCGTACAATAGCTGAAGGAATATTAAATTGAATTAACGTTCCGTTTGCCCGATGATCGTTTCTTGGATTATTATTAGTTTATCATACAACGATTAATCTTAAACATGCTCCTATGAATTTAACAGCTGCACATAGGTGTTAGGAATTACTTACTTGTAAAGCGGATGCAGAGGTCGTTGATGATCGTGTCGAAAGACTCCAGTTCTGATCTTCTGAACTGTATCCCGCTCAGCTTTCACTGTTAGATGGACAACGAGCTATGAAAGTCCCAAGCTAGAAACCTCCTACACGTTCCTGCGCCTCCTACAGCTCTCAAAACCCTAATATTTTTCAGTGTGTGTTTCCTGAGAGCTGACAGCTGTATTTTATAATACAGAAGAAGAGGGGGGGGCGCCAGTTTTGATGTGTGGGACGATTTCTAGCCCTACTTGGGCTAGGAGACATTGGGCCAGTCCAGGGACCAGATACAAGGAATAAAGATGGGCCTCAAATAAATTAATTTATCTATGATCAGCCCAGACCATAATTAATTTATAAATATCAGTTCATTCCACTAGAGAACCAATATTGACTTACCCCTTTATTGCCGGTGTTGAGTCGGGGCTTGTATTTAGACTTATTAAATCCTCGTATATAAAATATCCGACATCCATTAATTAATTAGAGCTCTGATAGCTTAAATTAATTAATCTCTTTGTAATTCTTAAGCAGTACCACTCAAACCTTATTATTGCGCCTGAACTTAATCAACCTGCAGGGTTTAACGCAATAAACATTATTGAGCTCCTTAAGGGGATGTCATTATCCTCTATCGGATACGAGTACTAATACAGATAATCAAATATCATATGTTAACCGCTATCACCCAAGATACAGAGTACTCAAGTTACTATATAAGTCTCACTCATAGTAAATCAAAGTGATAAACGAATCAACATATATATCTGAAATCTTATTAGTATTAAGATCATATAAGTTACCGAGATCTTGATTCTTCACTTAAGTCAGATAGAAGAATACATCTCACTGTGGTCCTATCAATACGTTATGACGTACCAGTATAGATAAGTAGTTAAGATAAACTACTTCCATCTATACCGCAGCCTAAACCGATGACTCGTCCTAAAGTCATCTCGGCTGTGATCATATTATATCTCTTAAGGTTAATCCAATTATATGGTCTTCTGTGATCTACAACACACCATATAATCTACTTGTATAGAGATAGAGAACATACATATGCAATCATGAACACAATCAGATAGGAGATTGGATAGTGAACTTAGGAAACATTGTATACAAGCATAAAACGTTCTTGTTTTCAGTATACAAATCCAACAATAGAAACAACGCTGTTACATCTAATTCAGCCCTGCCACTTGAAGTTCTTTAGTCTAGCCAAAACACCATAATTGCGTGTTTTGACCAGACTAGGGGAGAGATTGACGAGGATAAAAATATGCATCCTTTGAAGATCAGGAAGATTAAGGCCAATCCAACGATAATAGCACTGTTGATAGCCTACCAGCCCTGACTTTTCAGGATTTGACCCTATCTCGAAGAGCATCACATATCCGATAAAGAAGAAGATTATCACGAAGATATAGATAAACATGAAGAATTATAGCTCTATTATAAGTCCAGAAGTAGTCCTATTCCTACTAGAATTCTTAGTATTTACCTATAAATACACGAGAAACCTCATTGTAAAATCATCACTGATACTCTCTGACGAGCCCAAGTTTTGTGCTCTTTTTTGTACCGTGTCTAGGTCTAGATCGAGTCGTTTTTCTTTCTTTTGTGTTGTTTTGTGTCTGGGAGGACACATTGATGAGGCAGGGCATGAAGAGGCTGGAATGGGCACAATGAAGCACTTATTTGAGATCTGTGAATGAGCTGGAGTATGGTCGTGATATTGGTGTCACGTGGTGTGGATAAACTTCAAAGCAGAGACATACTTATGCCAACCTCTTGACTAGATGTCATGGTCAGAACAGACAGTACCGTTCAGAGCAGTAGCTTCGCTGGTGTTGGGCAAGATGGAGTTGATTTCTGGGAGATAGTGTTGCAGCTTAGGCTATTTGCCATTAACCAAGAGTCAGCCTAACTACCGCTCAGAATCAAGCTTTTATCATGAGAAGCATCAAGGTCAAGAAAAGGTCAAGACAGAAAGAAAGGAGATGAGCAGGTTGATGGACCGATATCTTGGGCAAGATAATGACGTGGCGGACAAGATGATGACGTGGCAGATAAGATCCGCTGAGTAGGAACATTGAGTGACATCTTGGGCAAGATGATGACATGGCAGATAAGATGATGACGTGGCATCTGGAGAAGATAAGGATGGAAGAGTCCACGCAAGGAAGGACTCTGGGCAAGACGTGTTTGGTCAAGATGCTGACGTGGCAGATATTCTGAATCAAGAATGGATAAGGGTGAACGTTTATCCCTTAAGATCTGGAAGATGATGATATACTTGAAGCCTTTTCTAATAAGGACGGATCTGGGCGAGATAGCTTCAGGCAGAGTTCATGCAAAGTTGGAGTCTGGGCGAGATGAACCTAGACAATCTACCAAGTAAAGGACTCTACACAGCCCAAAGCTTGCAGCCTACTCCAACTCTCCCCTATATATACCAACTGCACACACATGAATTGGAACACACCAGATTATATTTTAGAGGATATTTGAGAGGAGAACCACACCAATCTTTAGCTATAGTTTTCCATTTTTGTTAAGCCCTTCGGGGAAAGACGCTAGTTTAGTTTATCGTATGTTTGTTGTCGGCGGCGTTGGTGCTTGCCGTGTTTTTATTTCCATTCAATAGCAAGTTTTCATTTTATTTATTTAATGTCTTCATTTACTTTTATGCTTGTTATTTATTTTACGTCTAGTTAAGTTTTTTAATCTGGGTTGGGTGTGATGATATGAATATAAACTCATAAATCGTGAGGTTGTCTTGGGCGTGAGAATCTTCTTGTGCATGTTCCCGAAGTGCTTGGCTTGATTCAAATATGGTCTAATTAATCTTGATTAGTTAACTGATCACTAATTAATTGAGTAGATTAGATTACCAATAAATCAAGGTTATAGGGTGTGTACGATCACTTTGCGTCTTGAGAGTATTGTGGGCACGGGAGGTTGAAGTAGACTATTGTCTACCTAAGTTCAATATCAGGTCTATCTAGGGCTCAATGCTTCTTGGTTTAGTTGCATGCTCTGAGGTGTCCTATTGCATGGTTAGGTCAAGATGGTTTATTGGTATAGGGTGTCCCTTACCTTGAACATAAGTAAGGGTAGATTTTCTTACACAATGAAAGTGCACGTGACAAGTGACAATGGGGGCACAGGCCATTGGTAAGTTATAACTGGTAGACATACATAGTAGTGAATATATTAGCCGATGACCCATCTAGTTTATATTTGTTGATTCATTGCCTTGCCCAGGATCCCCCTTTTATTTTGATTGTTTCTTTTAGTGTTTCAGTTTTTATTTTCTTTTCATTCTCGCCCGTGATACTATCCCTTGAGACTCCGGTAAAGTCTCTCGTGACCAGGACGATAAGTCCACCTTTCCCCCTTTCTTTTTTGTGAACGTGACAAGAGACGCAACTACACCAACTCCCTGTGGGATCGACCATCGCTTATCACTGGCACTACGCCTGTCTTGGGCAAGGTATTATAAATTTATTTGTATGTTAGCTGGAACGAAAACTTCAATTAAAACCCGAAGTTCAGCTGTCGTCACTCTCATATATTACTCGACATTTAATACAAAAGTTCTCAATATTTTTGCACCATTCTCGCATTCTTTCAGCTTTCCCTTAAAGGCAATATTTTTGGGCACAACAACATTATTATTTTATTTAAAATTAGTTCATGATGGTGTTAGGTCCAGGAGGGTCTCGAATAGGTGTATGGGGGGGGGGGAATACACCTATGGGCTATTTTTCTTTCCTCAAACTGAGGGATCTCAAGATAGAGATCAAATCGAAACTTTTACACGCAAACTATGACACCTGTTAACTGAAAGGAGTTTTAACCAAACAAGGTTGACGACTGATACTGAAGACTCTTCAGTAAGGAGTTATCAGTTAAGTTGTCGGAACTTAACTGATGCACGTATGGGCTTCAGTCGAGTTTGCTAAAACAGAAATGATAACACTCTTCCTGACTATCAGAAGATAGATCAGTCAGACTAATATCATACGCAGCGGAAATAAACTTAGTTTCGTAATAGCCTCGGTTGAGCACGTTGTTAGTCTTAGGTTTCTCTTTGCATTTATTCAGTATTCAGCTTATCAATTGAAACAACACAAGTAAGAATGTAAAATTGAAAGCTGTAAATAACACAGAGACTTTTACGTGGTTCGAAAAAACCCTTTCCTACATCCACGATCGGTTGATCAGACCAACAATCCACTCCGCAAGTGCTTAACAGGTGCACTACAAACCAAACTGTGTGCTTGCCGGGTGCACACAACCGTACCACTGAAGAAACCACTTCTTCAGTACCCACACTTCACTCGTGTCGGATTTCTCTCGTTTAGCACAACCCGCGCTAAGACTTCTCAAAGTCAGAGTACCTTTCTGAACTCCAAATCACTCAAACACTCTACTCTTTCTTCTTGAAAGGAGGTTTGAACGGTTGCCAACTATATGGCAAAGAACAAGTTCTTTGGAGCAAGTTTGACCTTGGCTTCTGGGTAAACAGAGGGTTTGCCTAAGGTCTAAGAGAATGTATGTAGTCAGCAGTGACTGATTTTGGCTTTGGAATTCTCTTCTTCGATTCAAGCTTTAGGGAGGTTAAGCTTTAGGCTGAGTAGCGATTTTGGCAGAGCTTCAACTTATGGCGTTGAATCGGTGAAGATTGAAGTTGATCCTCGAACACTATTTATTGGAGAGGTCTTGAATAGATCCGTTGGCGAAGAACGTCTTCAAGATTTCTTCCATTGGAGAGCATTTCGAATTTGGGCTGAGGCTTCAATCTTTGAGGTTCCTTGTTTGGTGGAAACGGCTCTCTTGAAGGACAGGAGATGTGACGTCTCTGATAAAATAGCCACCAAATAGGAATGACCTCTGTAGAGATAAGGAGATCCTGAGATCTCTACATTTAATGCGGTTGTAGTTTTATGAGTACGTGGCTTCCTTTGAACAGTTGGAAGTTCAGTCCGAGGAAGAAGGTTTAACTGATACTTGACTTTAGTATCAGTCCGCTGACTCCACGCGGCACATATTAAGTAATCAGTTCCAAACTGATTCTTCAACTGATACTTCAGTTGGTATCTTCAGTCTTCAGTCTTCAGTCCTTCGTCCTTCAGTCTTCAGTCTTCAGAACCTGCATGCTAAACTAGAAACGATCTCTAACACTTGAGTTCAAAAACTGTTCTAGTCTTTTAGCAATTAAGACCTATGGATTTTGGTATCATCAAAAGAAGGATTAGGATATTCCACAAGGTTCCCAACAATTTCCCCCTTTTTGATGATGCCAAAACCATACAGCAGTTCTAGACAAACAAAAAGACTGAACTCACAGCACAAGTTCTAAAACTGGGGTGAATACAATTCCCCCTTAACAATAGAACCTAAAAACTTGTACTTAGAGTCAAGAACGAAACAGTTCTAAAACAGAACAAGGAGAAGACATAAAAACATAATCAGAGCCTGGACAAAGAGTCATTGTCTTCAGGTTGAGATCAAAAAAAAGTTCTTTTCATTAAAGAAAGACTGATAATCCATCAGTCGAGGTACAGGGCAAGACTTACATTGGAGTAAAACGAAAAACAAAAAGCAACATGGGAAACCCATGGACTCCAACAGTCTGCTTGGCTGCGCCTTGAACTTCTTGATCTTCATCTTCTGTCTTCGTGTTCCTAAGCTTGTTCCACTCTCACTTGTTTTCCGTTGATTTGAGGTCTTTACTGGAACGTCATCCTTACAACTTCTGGTGATCTTTTGCTGTCCCATCTTCAGTCAAGAAAGAAGAGGTTTTTCTCTGACTTCCAACTTTTTTCCCTTTTTGGCAACATCAAAAAGAGAGCTGACGATGGAGGCTATAATCGAATGGTACCCAACTCCTAGTCCCAGAAGCTCTTGAGAAGATTCGAGAATAGGATGAGTCCAGAGATGCAGAAGAGAAAGACGCCAGTGGCGAGGTGAGGTGAGGAGAGATACGGAGAAATGAAGAAGGGCGAGAGAAGAAGGCTGCCTTAGAGAGGGAGAAGGCTGCCTTGAGAGGTGAAGGAAGGGCTGGTGATGGAGAAAAAGGGAGAGAAATGAAGAAGGGTGTGAGAAGAAAGAATCGAATCGGTGGCAGCTGAGAAGACTAACACCGTCGATTCGCCAACACTAGGTCTTTGAAGAATAGACCTTGTGCGGCTGAAGATGCCGGCCAACAATGAGAGGAGTCTCATTGTTTGTTGCAAGCCAGGGATGAGTGAAATATCTGTGATAAGGAAGATCTCCTCCAGAAGCTGTGAAGCTTCTTGGCGCCAGGCATGAGGATGGAAGACACTCGCTTCGCTGGATACAAGTGAGGGTAGAGCAAACTTTGACGTCGGAGAGACTTTAAAATCCAGTGGAAGGGTCTGGTGAAGACCAAGTATGTGAGCGTCATTCTCCCACTCCATGACTTTACAGTCATTGATTTCTCCTTTCGTCGGAACAAATTTTGCTGCAACTTTGGAAAGATTGGAAATTTTTCTCACAGTGAAGTCTGTGGAGATTTGTTAGTTGATGCAGAAAATATGTGAAGACAACATGGTATAAATAGACAAATTTTACCAAGAAGAAGATGAAATGTTTTTCAAAAACTGTGCCTAAAATGTTTTTGAAGAAAAATTCACGTCCGCCGTCACTGCAGGGGAATGAAGCTTCAAAAAGGTGAGAGGTATCATTGCATTATGTCATGTCAATGAGGTTCTCAAGAAATTTGATCACAGAGGCAAAAGGTTGGAAAGATTTTTAGAGAAGATCAGGACAAGTTCAATCAAAACAGATTTTCCCTTTTAAAATACTTGTCCTTCTCGGATATTCCATTTTCCAACAATTAGTTAAAGGTTTTGAAAGAAACTGATCAGTTAGAGAAAAATTTTGAACTTAAAACACAACGCTCTTAACTGATATAACTGATTTTAAATAGTAAGTTTGAAAAATACTTACTGATCGACTGATCATCGTAGTCAGTCGATACCACTTGATCCTGGTTGATTCATCAGGATGACTTCTCTTCAGATGAGCGGTTGTCTTCATTGCTTTCCACGTCAGCGGTTGTAGAACAGCAGTTAGTTGACCACTAGTCAGGATGACTGTTTGAGAAAATCTTCAAACACAGCATCACTCTTCAGGGTTGATGAGGCCGATCTTTCCACACAGATCGTTGAACCTTTCTTCTGGAAGAGCTTTGGTCAGCAAGTCCGCTTTCTGAACAGTAGTTGGAATCCATTCAACAGAGATATTCTTCTTTTCGACGTGATCACGAATGAAGTGATGTCGAATAGCAATATGCTTGACTCTGGTGTGATGAACTGGATTCTGGGAGATTGCAATAGCACTGGAGCTGTCGCAATAGATTGAGACTTCCTTTTTATCTGTCCCATAGTCCTTCAACTGTTGGACTAACCATAGGAGTTGTGAGCAGCAGCTTCCGGCAGCAACATATTCAGCTTCAGTTGTGGAGGTGACGACTGAAGTCTGCTTCTTTGAAAACCATGAGATGAGCTTGTTGCCTAGGAATTGATAGGTTCCGGAGGTTGATTTGCGATCAATTTTGCATACTGCAAAATCCGAGCCTGAATATCCGGTAAGCTTGAAGTCGTCGTCTGCTGGGTACCATAATCCTAAATTGGGTGTGCCTTTGAGATATCGTAGTATTCGCTTTGCTGCATCCAAATGAGCTTTCTTTGGATCTAACTGATATCTTGCACATACCCCGACTGCAAATGCGATGTCTGGTCTGCTCGCAGTCAAATACAGCAATGATCCAATGATTTCTCTGTACTTCATCGAAGAGACAGATTTTCCTTCTGAACCTGGATCAACTTTCCAGTTTGTATTCATTGGGATCTTGACTGATTTCATGTGCTGAATACCGAACTTGGCTATCAGTTCCTTGGCATACTTGGACTGACTGATCAGTATTCCTTCGCTGGTCTGCTTGACTTGCAATCCGAGAAAGAAATTCATTTCTCCCATCATGGACATCTGGAACTTGTTGGTCATGATGTTAGCAAACTTCTTTCACATGCGTTCGGATTTGGATCCGAAAATTATGTCATCGACATAAATGTGAACAAGCAAGAGATCTTCTCCTTCTTTGAGAGTGAACAACGTTCTGTCCAAAGATCCTTTCTTGAAACCTTGTTCAACAAGATACTCTGAGAGAGTATCATACCATGCTCTTGGAGCTTGCTTCAAGTCATAGAGCGCTTTTTTCAGCTTGTACACCTTTTCTGGTCCTGCAACCTCAAAGCCTGGAGGTTGTTCCACGTAGACTTCATCAGTGAGCACTCCATTGAGAAATGCACACTTCACATCCATTTGGTGTACCTTGAAACCTTTGTGAGCTGCGAAGGCTAAGAAAAGTCTGACTGCTTCCAATCTGGCATTTGGAGCAAACGTTTCATCGTAGTCGATTCCTTCTTCTTGACTGTAACCTTTTTCTACAAGCCTTGCTTTGTTTCTCACAACGTTTCCTTCTTCGTTTTTCTTGTTTTTGAAAATTCATTTCAAACCAATCACCTTTGCATCGTCTGGTCGATCCACAAGCTCCCAAACTGAATTCCGATTGAATTCATTAAGTTCTTCTTGCATAGCGATGACCCATTGAGTGGACTTCAGAGCTTCTTCGACATCCTTGGGCTCTGTAGATGATAAGAAACAGCTAAAATTCTTATCTTCATTGATGTAGTTCTGATTGATATCAAAGACGAGGTTGCACATTGATCTTCGAGTCTTGACACTGTCTGATGGTTCTCCAATGATGATCTCCTTTGAATGGAGTTCAAACCATCTTCGATACTTCTTGATCTCTTTTGGTGATGGTGGGGTTTCTTTAGTCAGAATGGTTCTGAAATGTTGAGCACCTTCTGGAGCAGGGGAGAGTTGAGCTGGAACAGCTTCGGCATGTTCACTTCGAACTTCAGCAACTGGAGTTCCCCCTTGACTGATGCCATCTGCATTGGCTCCAGTCTGAACTTCAGACCTTTGACTGATCTTTTGATACTGAAGCTTCTCAGTATCTTCATCTTTTCCTGGTCCCCACACCAAGACAGTAGAGGGCTCGGTGTTGTGGATTTCAGCTTTGGAAACTTCAGTGTTCTCAACACATTTCTCAGTTTCCTATTTCCTGAAATCATATGTAGACTCATCAAAGACAACATGTGGTGTTTTTTTAACACAAAGAGTTTGAGAATTAAACACTCGATAGGCTTTGCTGGATCGATCTGTTCCAGAGTATCCAAGAAAGATTCTTGGATCAGCCTTGCTATCAAATGTGTTTAACCTCTTCTTTTCATTATTGTGGATGAAACACCTAGAACCGAAAGCATGAAAATAAGCAATTGAAGGTTTCCTGTTCTTCCATAGCTCGTATGGAGTTTTTCCATGTCTTTGAGTGATGAAGGAGCGATTCTGCGTGTAGCATGCGTTGTTGACTGCTTCAGCCCAAAACTTCAAGGGGAGTTTCGATTCGGCTAGCATCGTCCTTGCTGCTTCCTTTAAAGACCTGTTTCTTCTTTCTGCAACTCCGTTCTGTTGAGGAGTTCTTGCTGCAGAAGTTTGATGACTGATTCCTTGTTCATCACAATACTCACGAATGACAGTATTGAGGAACTCAGTCCCACGATCTGATCTGATGCTGATGATGTTGACTTCTTTTTCCACGCTCAGTCTTCTCAGCAGCTTTGGCAATTCCTCCAGTGTCTCTTTCTTGGTGAAGAGAAAGATAACCCTAGTATATCGTGAATAATCATCCACAACAACTAAGGTGTACTTCCTACCGTTGTAGCTTCTTGGAGAGATTGGGCCAAACAGATCCATGTGAAGTAGTTGAAGAATTCTTCCAGAGGAGTGTCCTGACTTTGACTTGAATGACATTCGCGTCTGCTTTCCTCTTTGACATGCTTCACATTCTTGCTTCTTCTGGAACACAATAGAAGGCAGACCTTCTACCAGTTGATGTTTAGTAAGCTTGTTGATCGTCTTGAAATTGAGATGGTTGAGTCTCCTATGCCACAGCCAGTTGAGCTCCTAGCTGCTTTCGCTGATGAGACACGAATTCTGGAGGGCTGTCTTCCCATGAGACGACGTAGAGACTTCCTTGTCTGAAACCTTTCAAAACCACCTTCTTTTGATTGTTTCTAACAGTGAATTCATCCTTTTTGATCTTCACTGTGAAACCGCTGTCACAAAATTGACTCACAGACAACAGATTATGTTTAAGACCAGAAACAAAGCTAACATTACTGATACTGGCGTTACCCATGTTGAGCACACCATAGCCTTTTATTTCTCCGATTGAGTTGTCTCCGAATGCAACTTTGGATCCAGCTTTCTCAACATACTGAGATAGATATTTTTTGTAGTCCGTCATGTGGTTCGAGCAACCGCTATCCAGATACCAAGTCCTAATTGAAGCTTTAACTTCTTCCTTCTTTTTATGTTTCCTGATTTTGACCTGCAAGGAAGAGTTACTTTAGGTACCCAATCAAGATTTGGGTCCTTCAATGTTAGCTTGAGTTCCCTTTTGAACCCATATCTGCTTCAGAACTGGTCTGGCTGATCTCTTGCGCTTTGCTGATCGTCTGACTGAAGTAGTTGGCGCTTCAGTTGGCACATGAGCATTCTTCTGTCGAGATTTTCTTTTGAAGGCCTCACTCTTGTAGGAGTTCTGTCTGATGAGTGGTTGAGGTCTTCTTTGCTCGGCGAAGTATCTTCCTTGAGATACTTCGAGTCATTCCAGACTGATGGAGACTTGACTGATGTCGTGGGACATGAGTCATATGATGTCCAGTTGCTTGTTGCCGTGGATGTCGCTTAGCTCGTCTGGACTCATCATTGTTTTGTCTCCATGGATGTTTTTCTTTCTGAAACTGAACTAATTTTAGTTTCTGACTGATGTGGTTGTTCTTCCCCCTGGAGTGGTGAGGAAGATTCTTCTTGATTCCTGATGTTCCTTCCCCGATCTATGACTGAAATCTGCTTTCCAGTCTTCTCAGTAGGATGATCTGGTTGGGGGCCTCCTTTGCTCGTCTATAGCTCCGTGGAGGTGGAACATTTGTTCTTGCCATCAGTTTGCGTTTGCGAACTTCATCCATATCATGATCTCTTGATTCTTCTGATGTGGTGATTTCAGAAGTATCGTCATTTGAATTGATCATGACATTCTTTCCTTTATCAACTGCAACCTTTCCTCCAATGCTTTCAACAAGACCTTTTGATGGAAAGTTGCTCATCATGGGAGACTTCATCATGCAGTCCTTGACTGTTTCTTCCAGTTTATGATTGAGCCTCTTGATTTCATGAAATGCTCTATCACATTCTGAGTTGGAGATTTTGAGCTTTTCTTCCAGTCGACTGTTCTCCATGATTAGCTTATCAAGACAGGTTTCATCTGGAAAGTAGATGATTGCCTGATTCCTAGCTCGTTCATCATTGATCTCCTTTTCCATTTTCTGATTTTGCTTGAGGAGGTCTTTGAACATTTTCCTCAATTGACAGTGATCAGTCAAGAGCTGATCGAGCTCGTCAGCTTCATCGGATGAGCTTTCTCCAGATTCTGAGTGGTCTTCTGAAAACATCAGGAAGTTATCAGTAAAAGGAGTCTTTGAATGAGAGATTACCTCTGAGCCATTTATTCCATTGTCGTAGCTGTTGTCAGCCACGGTTTCAGATTCATTCTTGGCTTTCAGCTCTTTGCGCTCAGATTGAGTCAGTTCAGGGCATTCATTTCAAAAGTGCCCTTTCTTTCTGCATCCAAAGCATTCCATGTCTTTGATGTCGTAAGCGGCTGACTTTCTTTCTCCACTTCGATCAGTGGAATGTCTGGAGTTGCTTTCTCTTTTCTTTCCTTTGTTGTGCTGCTTGTAGAACCTTCTGTACATGCGGAATTTGGACTCCATCTTGTTGAATCTTTCAGTCAACAAAGCATATTGACTGAAGAAGTCCTCAGGGTTGAGTTCCGCTGGTTCTTTGATTTGCTTCTTGCCTTCTCTCGTTGAAGCTTTCAGTGTTGCTCCTCGTGAGGTTGATGGACCATTTTCGTCTGATCCTCCAGCCTTCTTGATTCCAAGATTTCTCTGTAGGTCAAACTCATTTGCCATGAGATCAGAGAAAAGCTTGTTTGTCGGGAGCTGACTGAATCCAGGCTTATGCTGATGAGCGACTGAGTAGAATTGCCATTCTCCTCGTGGCAGTGCTCGAAGAATCTTCAAGTTGATTTCTCGTTGGGTGTACTTGTCTTTAGAGATGGATTGAACTTCATTCAGGATTTGATTGAATCTGAGTTCCATCTCTTCGACAGATTCATTCTTAGCATGAGGAAGGAGTCGAACTTCTGGCGAGCTATGGATAGCTTATTCTCCTTGATTTCCTCGGAACCTACGCACATTCTTTCAAGAATGTCCCACATATCCTTTGCAGTTCCGCACTTGATGATCTTCATGACATGCTTGTCAGTAACGGTGCCAGAGATGATGCTTTTGGCGAGGTTGTCTAGCTCATCTTGCTTCCTTTCTTCTGTGGAGAAGTCTGCCTTTCGCTTGGGCTGGACCTCATCGTAAGGATCCTGATGTGGGTCAACAGGAACCCTTTTGACGGTTTCGGTGATGGTGATTGGTCCGTTGGTGATGACTTCCCACATTCGGCAATGTTGGGCGATGAGGAAGCTTTCAAGCCGAAACTTCCATATGTCGTATTTTTCAATACTAAACATAGGTAGAGAAGATAATCTGTTGTGGTTAGTCTCCATCAAAAAAGAGAGAACATATAACAACAGATAGAGCAATTAGCAAGCACAATTTGAAAGAGAAAACTTTTTCGAGACCTTTGAGAAAAAGGATCTAGTTCAATTAGAACCTAATCAGAAACAGAGTGTTCTTGCGAACAACCTGCTCTGATACCAATTGTTAGGTCCGGAGGGTCTCGAATAAGTGTATGGAGAGGGGGGAATACACCTATGGGCTATTTTTCTTTCTCAAACTGAGGGATCTCAAGATAGAGATCAAATCGAAACTTTTACACGCAAACTATGACACCTGTTAATTGAAAGGAGTTTTAACCAAACAGGGTTGACGACTGATACTGAAGACTCTTCAGTAAGGAGTTATCAGTTAAGTTGCTGGAACTTCACTGATGCACGTAAGGGCTTCAGTCGAATTTGCTAAAACAGAGATGATAACACTCTTCCTGACTATCAAAAGATAGATCAGTCAGACTGATATTGTAACACCCCGTACTTTTCCTTATGTTGTGAGATAGTGTCTTAACACTAATGAGAGTACTGAGATGTCGAAACACGAGATTTTTTTTTATAAGCAGATAAGACAGATTGTCTTTTAAATAGAGATACGAGTGAATAAACCGATGATAGAATTAGAATGATGAGGTTCGAGAAATGAGTTGTGATAGAGATGTTGATTGAATTGAGCTGAGATTTTATTTTATTTCCAACTACCGGGAATAGAGTTACCGGATACTGAATTATCAGAGTTTGACTGTCCTATTAAGAAAATAGGAATAATGAGTTGGAAATAGAGTCGAGGAAGAAAGAGTGAGAAACCTTGATAAATAGAGTCGGTCAGAGAGACGTCTAGTTTGTTTGTGTCTGCCGACCGCTTTGATGTGATGTTATGTGAATTTACGTGACTGAGTGATTATGTGATTTTGTGACGTGTGTCATTATGACCAAGTTATTATGATTTTTTTTATTCGAGACTTTAGCATTTGGAATTTTGATTAAGTTTCCAAAGCAAGTGTGGTTTATTTTTACCGAGAAATCGAATGATGACGGTTTATGGAAATTTTTCCTAGCATAATATTTTTTAAATTATTTTTCCTACGAAGAGGAATATTATAATTGAGTGAGTGCACTAATATTAGTGCTATAATTATTTTATTTGATCACATGAATAATTATATTATGGTATTTTATTAATGAGTGATATTTCCATAATTTTTGTGATTATTATTTAATCACCCTACTCACACTATTATTTTAATTTCCCTACCATGTGACTAAATACCACAATTTGCCAAGTGTATTAAGTGAGAGTGTAGAGATTGAGAGTGTAGAGATTAGAGAGAGAGACCAATGCAATTAATGCCAAATATTCTTAAAGATTTTCAAATCTTTCCAAATATTCTCAAGATTAGCAAATCCTTCCAAATCTTGCAAAAAAATTTCTCTCTCACCTCACTCCCTCATTTTCGATCACCACCTTCTCTCCCTCATCTCTCACTTCACCTCCATTGACAACCATTAACGAGACCTTCGGAGCTTCACAAAATCACACCAAAATCACAAATCACCCTCTAAATCTAACACTAAACACTTCCACCTCCTTGAATTCAAGAAGATCTTTGGAGTTTGATCTTCGAAGTTAGAGAGAGAGAGTTTGGTTTTGGGTGTAAGTTTGGGTAAGTGAGCTTTAAATTCATAGATATAACTTGTATGATGATATAAATGAGTATATTTGAAGGATTGAAGCAAGAAATAACCCCCTCTCTTATTCTTCATAATTTTCGAGAAAATGGGTCTCATACCCTTCAAAAAAAATTTCTTTTTCTTTTCTTGATTTGGGGTGAAAAATGAGGTTTATATGATGATTGGTGAAGATTGATGTGTGTTGTGAAGTATGTGCTTAGAAATGAGAAAGTTTGATGTAGTTTAGTTTACCCAAAATTGGGAACTTTTGAGTTGATGATTTAAATGATGAATTGATGATGTAGATGAGTCCATGAGATATATATGATGATGATTGATGGAGTAAATTGAGTATATGATGTCAATTGATGATTTTGATATGAGTTAGTTTACTAAAATTAGGGCTATGTGTATCTATGCTCTAATTTGTAAATTTATGGAGTATTGTGAGTTTAAATGACTAAAATTGATAGATATATGATGAGATTAAAGATCCATGTGTGTTTATAAAATTTCAAAGAGTTTAGTTTAATAAAAAATAGGATTTTCTTGCTTATGTGTCTATTAAGTGATTTGACTTAAGATATATGAAATTGAGCATGATATTAGTGTTTTAATATGTTTGATTAAGTCTATTGTAAGCTAAGTAAAATTTGGACTTAGTTTAGTTTGAATGAATTTTTGAGTTTTCATATTTTGAGAAGTCAATAAATGATAAAATGAGGTCTAATTGATTTGTGACCATTATGTGAAAGTTTGTCATGTTTTATAAAGAGTTTTATGTTGATACACGAAGTTTCATTAGAGTTTAGTTTATTTGATAAAAGGGAATTTATATGTGTGAAATGAGTTATATGATGTATGAGGTCACTAATGAATGATTGAGTGATTTTGAGCATGAGAATGAAGAGAGAATTGAATTGATGGTTCGTTGAAACGTTTTACTTGAGATTTGAGTTTATGATGTAAAAGAGGAGAGTCTAGATTAAGTATGATGAGTATTTTAATGTGCTTGAATGTTTTTTAGTGTTATATGTGTTTAAAATAAGCTTTGATGAGTTTTCTTGGATGGAAGGTTGAGTTGAGCATTTAAGAGTTTGAGATGAGATTTTGGTGATTTTCGTAGGCCTACTGACCTACTGTGATCGACGGTTTTGCGATGTCAAAAAGCTTTTAAAAGTTTATATCAAGTCCCTAAATGAGTCTTTAGCACCCCTGTAACATTTCAAGTTATTTGGACTTCGTTTACTATTTTTATAAAATACAAAACCTAAACTGCACATTTCTATCGAGAGTTGCAGAGAACAGGGGAAAGAGTCATTATTTTCAGTGACTTCCTGTGTAATCTAGCTTACCATATTTTTATGGTATTAACATTATTGTGTTCGCTAGATATACACCAAATTTGAGCCCAATTTGACAACATTTACTATTTTTCAAAAATCCAAGTTTTCGATTGCTCAAACCTGCCGAATATGGTAGACTGTAGTAAACAAGTCATATCTCCCAAACCACTTGGAGTTTTTGATCCTACTTTTTTTTATAAGAAACTAGACTCAAAGAGGTTTCGTTTGGTATAAATTACGACTCCAGGGGAGTTCTGTACAGAGTCTGGTTAAAGTTTGAAGTCGAGTCTGTGTAAAAACAGAGTATGTTTGATGATGTTTGATTGTGTTTCTTATGTGCCTTTATGTGTTTGTGTTGCCTATATGTTTGAATGATAATTTGACGAGTCTTATATGACAGATAAATCGAGACTTAGAACCATGATTTTCTTGAAACCTATCCTTGGGCTTAAGGATTTAAGATGAGTGGAGAGTCTATATAGAGTTGAATAAGGAGATAGAATATGAGATAGAGCAAGAGTTAAGGCATGAGGTTTTGTTAATGAGTTTCTAATCGAGATTCATTTTATGACATGAACCTTCGATGATGATGATGATCCCTGAAGACACGAGCAGAGCAAGGAAGTAAGTAACTCCGCTTTGACGGGAGATTTTGAGTAAGGTCTTCAGGTGGGCAATATTTTGAGTATATGTTTATCATATGAGCTTTCTAAAATGATTTTATGATGTTATGAGATTAACAAATGTTTTGAGATAAATGATATTTGAGAACTGTTTGACTTGCCAATTTTTGATGTTGAGCTTGTGTGTTACCCTCTACTGATGAGACGAATTCGGTCCTGCCTCAAGCGGGATTTTGTGCACAGAGGTGACTGTGAGCCGTCTTCGGGTCGGCCGGTCACGGTACTTGAGAGGGAGGCCTACTTCTCAGTACCTTTGATGATAAGTAGTGGATGCGGTACATACATGATGAATGTTTAAACTGCGCAGTTACTTATTTATGTTGTTGATTATGAAAACTGCATGCACAGATTCATTGATGCTAACTTATCTCTGTGTATTGCTGAGATGTGGCAAGCTTCAAACTTATAGCTCTAAGAGCACCTTTCTTGTTTTTCGGCGTTTGCCCACTGAGTATTATGTACTCACGCCCTGCATGTATTTCTAAATGTGCAGGCTAAGCGAGGAGTGAGATTGGTCTGGTGCTGGTGGGGGATCGTTAGATGACGTATTTACTTTATCGTATTTCCTTTTTATCGATAAAGTCTCGATGTGAAGTTACTTTGAATATGAATCAAGTAATATACTCACGGTTATGTGTCTTCATACATATAATCGGTTCGCCTTTTGCTGCGATACTCTGCATATTATGTTTCCTTATGAAAAATAAGCTATACCTGTGTTGTTTTTGTTCATGAAATTCCTGATAATTAAAAAGTTATAACGACGTTGACGATTTTACCCTTGGGTTCATTTATGATGATTTTCCTTAGCATGATTTGATGCAAGCTTCCGCTTGATGTTCGACCTATTCTTCTTATCTTTTATTCTTTTAAAAATAGTCGTATCCATACTCGTACCCCACTATCACTAGTGTCGGGAATCGGGCTGCGACAGGGTGGTATCAGAGCAGGTCATCTGCTCTAAGTCTATTGCTTGACTGAGTTGAACCTTTGAATTACTGAAATCTTTTTAAATTGAGTACTAGTCTAATTTGAATTCTTAGGCTAGTTTGAGAGTGTCAGTTTGAAACGAAACCCCAGCACCCCATCTCTTCCGGCTTAATGAGGTAAGAGGTTGATGTTGTTTCTTATTGCTTTCCTGTTGAGAGCTGAGTTTGATTCACTAATGAGTTATGAATTGTTTTGATGGCGGAATTGTTTGAGATGATGGATTCTGATATGAGGCAGTTGATGTGGAATGTGAGGAGAGATGTTGAGGCTAGTATAGCCGATGCCCCACCTGTACCAAACGAGGATGAGTATGTTGTTGATTGAGATGTACCAAGTAAGTTTCGTCATCCATTTTCTAATGAACATGATATTTTTATTACAGGATGCCGAGTTATATTGAGACGGCGATGCAGCGATGGTTCAGGGAGTATATCCCGGTCGAGGATGACACCTTGGGTGAGCTTCTGGCACACTATCACCGACGATGGAGGAGGGCTATTCCCTATGGGATCGATGGCGCGGAGGCCATTACACTTTTGATTCCACTGCTGCCACCTTTGTGGCGAGACTGGGCGACATCTTTAGTGCCCCAGTACGTAGATACTACCTGGTTGGAGGGTATCAGGTACGGAGACCTTAGTGGCTTCATCGCGACGCTGAGCCACCGTTACTTTGCTTTTGGCGATCCGCCTTCACCGCCGTATGGAGAGTTTGAGGTACCAGCCCAGGGAGGGGAGCTAGTTGTTGTGCCTCCACCTCTCGAGGAGCCGTTTCCGATGGCGGCTATACCCCCAGCTGATCCGATTCCAGTTTATTTTGAGTCTGATGATTCAGAGCCGATGGTTTTCGAGCCGTACTCACTGGGGATAGAGCATGACCCGTTTGCGTTCGTATCACTTATTCCTTCTCCCAGCGCTGATTTCCCGCCTTGGGATTTGACACCGACGACGGCACCTTTGCCATTGCCACCCGTTAAGACGACGCATCCGATTGTTTCTACTGAGTCTGAGGCACAGCATGTTTCTTTCGATCCATATCCGAGGGTTGCCTCGTTACCTGAGCCAGGCACTTTGGCCTTTCAGACGTACATGCACTCGATTCTATATTCACCGTACCGAGACGCCCAGGAGGGAGGATCTCGGCCGGCACGCTCCTGATAGTGATGATGAGGACCCCGATGAGGAGACTCCAGAGATGACGGTCGGCTATGGTTGGACCCAGCCACTGCAGCGTCAGACTACTACTGATGGAGTTGATACGTGGATACCTGTTCCTGAGACACCTGTCTATACTCCGATAGTGGATGAGTCAGATTATGACAGTCCGTATTGATCGATGCGACGAGCAGGATCTCGGGAGATGCATAGTTGATATATATATATATATATATATATAGGAATTGGTTCAATTGAGATTTATATATATTTTGAGATTTTGAGATAAATGAACATATAAGTACATTTTGATGAACTTGTCAATTAATTTTTATGAACGCGCGTTGGTCTAGGGTTCAATCCCTACAAGTGGCGTGTTTTTTAAATAAATTAAATAGATTCATATGTTCATCAGTTATATTGGTTATGTTCAAAGAATTTATTGATATGTTCATTTATCTCAAAATCTCAAAATATTTAAAATCTCAATATAAGCTAACCCTATATATATATATATATATATATATATATAGATAGAGCAGTATAGTATAGTGTGTATGTGTGTATAGCATAGATCTTTATATGCTTAGTACTTATGATGCTTGTATAACCAGAGCATCATCTTAGTGTTAGGACCTTTGTACATAGGATCCTACTTTTGTAAAAGACCTCGAGAGAGAGGCAGTTTTCCATATATATATATATATATATACAAGAGATGTTTATGATTAGTGAGTTTCACTATCCTTATCAGAGCTTTGACAATGATGATGATGTTGATGCTTGATGAAAAATGAGAAATAGAGATTGATGAGAGTTACGAACGATGATAGACGAGAAATAGACTGGATGAGAGTTTTGAGAATTTTGAGATCACAAACGAGATATAGAAGTGAAGTGAGAAAAAGAGAAATTTGTATTTTATATTGACGAACGCCTAGTTTCAAGGCCGATAGTTATATAATTCTTTTTCCTTTATAGTATACCTCCGAGAAGAAGAGGGAACAGAAGGAACATAAACCGAGAAGAAGATGAAGAAGAGGAGCAGAGAAACCAATCGTTGAGATAATACGACGAGAGTTAGAGATTTCATCGCGATTTAGAGACACAACCCTAATAGGACGAACGTATTATGGAGACTTCATGGGATGCATAGATGCTATTGACCAATTGTACTTTGAAATAGAGGTACTTTCACCGGGACCGCGCGTATCATCGCTAGAGTAGTCATGAGAGTAGACTTATTGAGTCCCTATCCCGCTTGGTCGTATTTAAATTTTTCTGCATCCATTTGAACTCCAACAGGAGATGAACTATTTGCTATTGAGAAATTTTTTCCAGATCCACTGTGTTTGAGCCTGAGCCGTTTGTGTTGGAAATCCTTACCCCTTGCTTTAACAGTGGACAATTTATTCATTTTCCACTTAGTGGATTGTTTCTACTTCCAGTATTGATTTATTTCCATCATATCATATCTCAGTTTTTATTCTGGATTATGTTCTAGCTTTTAATCATACCTTGATTGTAACTTCTTCATTATCCTTGAAATAGCACTGGCTATTATGGAATCATTCCATTACTTGAGCTCGTCTTGTTCAAGATCAGACATTTTTTTTTATTATTCATCACATCCTATTCCCTACCACATCCGACAAGAGTTAGGATTGTCTAGGTAATTAGGATGGTATAACAAGAAGAGTGTTTGGAAGAAACCCGATTTAGGGGAGCAGTCGTAGAATATATTTTTACGGGACGAGCACAACTTTTCGATTATGGATTTTCTTATATTAGCCAAGTATGTAGAAAGCTAACCAATTCGAGGACGAGAAGAAGTGATGCTAAGCCAGAATAGGCAATAGCAGATTCAAGAAGATCGAGATGATGGGTTAGAGCAGATAATGTTTTCCACGATAGCAGACTGAGATGACGACTAGTATAGATGTAGCATCGTCGTAGTATTACGGGATGTTTTATTCTCGTTATGCCCCGCAATTGGTAAGAGTTCTTGAAAGAGAAAATTTTCTCATATGTCTATATAACGATGACCAGAGAATCTCTAGGCTTGAGTAGAGTTTTGAGCTGATGTTGCGATGATAGACATGAAATATGTCTTTGACGTTGAGTTATGAGAATTGAGAAAATAGCATGATGTTGAGTAAGAATTTTATGATTTGTGAGTTATGAGAATTAGTTCTAAGGTTGTTATATGTTCCCTTAGACTTTTACCAACAAAGAGAAACCAATTGAAGAAAGAAATAGAGTTGATGATATGAGATAAGGCAATAAAACCGTAGCTGAATACGAACGTCCGTTTCGCGACTTGGTTCGGTATGCCACATATCGAGAAGAGATGAACGAGAAGATGTCAGGATTGTTTCGATCGGGTTTGAGACAAGAGGTACGAGACGATTTAACGAGTCAGAATGCGGTTATATGTACTGAAGCATTAAATAGAGCATTTGATATAGAACTGGCAATGCAGCCAGAGAACGTGATTTGAGCTTCAGCACCCAAACGAGTTAGAGCACACAAACGTGCAATCCATTCTTTTCTGGATGCGGGCAAGAAGAAAAGAGAAAATGGGACGACCGAAGTCAATACCCCAAGAAGCCGTGGCAGAATCAGAATGCGCCACCGCAATATCAGAACTGAGACAAACAGCCTTATGTTGGCCCAATTGCCCTAGCAGCAGGAAACCTTCAAGAACCGCGAGGGATATCGCCTTGTCGAAGAGCAATAAATTACATCTGAAAGAATGCAAGATGAGATAGAATACTTGTTACACCTGCGGAAAGGTCGAGCACTACTCGAACCAGTGTCCGAATCGTCAGCAAAGTGGAAGCGGAGGACGACCGAACCAGCTTCGTCCGCAACTCAAAGCAATGAAGAGAATCATATCGCTACCTCCACCACAGCGACAACAGCCAGCCTACCGACCACATCAGTCAGAAAGGCAACCACCAACCCCGCAGGCGAATCAACCGCATCACCAGAGACTGTTTGCACTTGAGCAGAAAGCACCGGACAAGAATCGAGGAAATTTACCAGATATAGGCGAGTTGAAAGATGTGCCCATAGTATTTTGTTCGACACTGAACGTAGAGCTTGCTCCACAACCTCTAAGGAGTAGCCACACTTATAGGCAGAATTACTACGGTTTCATCCGTGTACCCCAACTTAGAATTCGAGTTAAGATCGACTAAGCTCGACGCTAAAAAATCTGAGATTGATACCTAGGTGGCACTTGGACATAAATTTGAAGAATGGACTGGTTAGAAGAAAACCATGCGAAGATACAATACAAGGAGAGACGGATATCTTTTCAGCCACCTGGCCAATAACCTTACTTCCTTCATTAGTATTGAGAGAAAATGGAGGAAGACGCCGATCATCTCGGCACTGCAAACAAGAAATCTCTTGCGAAGAAAAGATACAACCGCGTACGTTGTATATCTGAACCAGAGAGACGAATTCAAGGCAAACGTTGATGACGTGCCAGTTGTGCGAGGGTATAAAGACGTTTTTCCTGAGACTTTACCAGGATTACCCCAGATCGACAACTTGAGTTTACGATCGATTGAGAGCACAGCGCAGCACCGACGTCGAAAGCGCCGTACAAAATGGCCCCTACAGAGTTGCGAGAGTTAAAACTGCAACTACAAGAACTTCTAGATATAGGTTTCATTCTACCCAGTGTTTCCCCGTGGGGAGCACTAGTTCTTTTTGTTAAGAAGAAGGATGGAAGCTTGAGGTTGTGTATCGACTATCGAGAGTTGAACAAAGTGACGTTAAAGAATAAGTATCCGTTACCCTGGATCGATGATCTGTTCGATCAACTACAAGGAGCGAGCACTTTTTTAAAAATTGACTTGAGAACGGGATACCATCAGCTGAAAATACGATCGGAAGATATTTCCGAAGACGGCATCGCGTATGCATTATGGCATTACTATAAACTCAATGATGTTTGGAAGATATGTCTTTCGGTTTGACAAATGCTCCGGCAGTATTCATGGATCTCATAAACCGCATTTTTCACGAATACTTAGACAAGTTCGTATTAATCTTTATAGACGATATCCTGATTTACTCGAAGAGTAAACGAGAACACGAAGAGCGGTTGATGATCGTGTTGGAGAGATTGCGAGCTGAAGAGCTTTATGCGAAGTTTAACAAATGCGAGTTTTGGCTTGAAGAAATCAAATTTTCTTGGCCATAGTGTTTTGCGAGAGGAATTGAAGTAGACCCAGTGAAAGTCCAAGCGATACAGGAGTGGAGATTGCCAACCACATCGCACGAAATTCGCAGTTTTCCGGGATTAGCAGGGTATTATCGATGTTTTATTGACGGCTTTTCGAAAATCGCTAAACCATTGACGCATCTGCTAAAGAAAGAAGTTAAGTTCGTCTGGACGAACGAACGCGAGCGAAGATTTCAAGAGCTGAAAAAGAAGAGATTCACTATTGCCCCAGTGTTAGCTGTTCTGAAAGCGGATCAAGAGTATGCAGTTAATACTGATGCATCGAAAAATGGTCCAAGATGTGCACTGATGCAAGAGTGAAGAGTTATAGTGTATGCTTCGCGACAACTGAGACTAGACGAGGAGAATTAACCAACGCATGATTTAGAATTAGCAGCCGTAGTGCTTGCTTTGAAGATCTGGAGACACCGTCTCTATGTAGCACGACGTGAGATATACACCGATCATAAAAGTCTCAAATATTTCTTTGAACAAAAAGATCTGAACATGCGACAACGAAGATGGCTAGAGTTTGTGAAAGACCACGATTGTGGAATAAATTATCACCCTGGAAAAGCCAACGTTGTAACTGACGCGTTCAGCAGGGAGAATCAGGGAGAGTTAGGATTTCTCCTTACTCGAGAAGAGAACCTAATCAAGGAATTCGAGAAGATGAATTTGGAGGTAGTAATACCACCACAAACGACAGAAATAATAATTTCTGCACTGAACGTTATACCTGACTTACGATTGAGAATAGTCACAGCGTAGAGAGAAGATGAGAAGATAGAAAGTTTGCGAATAAAGATTCGAACCTAGAGAGTAGAGAATTATCAAAAGGCGGCAGATAATGCCATTTTAGTTTTAAGAGAGAGACTGTGTGTGCTTGATAAAGAAGAGTTGAAGAATGAAATCATGAGCGAAGCTCATGATACCCTTTACACCGCACATGCGGAAAGTATGAAATTGTGCCAAGACTGAAACGACGCTTGAATAAGAGAATAAGAAACGAGATATGGCATATTTCGTAGAAAGATGTCTGACGTGTTAACACGAGAGGGCGCCACTTTGGCAACCTTATACAATTACACCTATTAGAGACTTCCACAATAGAAGTGGGACCACATAGCCATGAATTATGGCATCGATTAGCAAAATCGAGAGAAGAAAATCAAACAGTTGAGTAATCACTGATAGATTCTTTTGACGTTAGAAATGATGTTTGTGTGAGTTTTTCCCTATCTCGGGGAGCATGTTATTTTCGAGTTAACAAGAACTCAAACCGAGATATATAGGACCTTATGATGTATTAGAGTAAATAGGCCATGTAGCTTATAAACTAGCGTTGCCTCTGAGCTTCGCGAACGTCCATGACGTTTTCCATGTTTCTCAACTGAGAAAGTACGTGTTTGATCCAAAACATGTCATCCATCAAGAAGAAGTGTCCCTGGAACCAGATTTGAGCTGTGAAGAGAGAGACCTGATGCTATTCTGGATCGGAAAATCCAGCAATTGAGGAACAAGTCGATTCCTTTGGTGAAAATCCAATGGAGACATCACGGTCAAGAAAAATCAACATGGGAACTTGAAGAGAAGATGAAAGAGAAGTACCCAGAGCTTTTTCCCGAAGGTGAATAACTCAAATTTCGGGACGAAATTTTTTTTAAGGGGGGGTAGGATGTAACACCCCGTACTTTTCCTTATGTTGTGAGATAGTGTCTTAACACTAATGAGAGTACTGAGATGTCGAAACACGAGATTATTTTTTTTTTATGAGCAGATAAGACAGATTGTCTTTTAAATAGAGATACGAGTGAATAAACCGATGATAGAATTAGAATGATGAGGTTCGAGAAATGAGTTGTGATAGAGATGTTGATTGAATTGAGCTGAGATTTTATTTTATTTCCAACTACCGGGAATAGAGTTACCGGATACTGAATTATCAGAGTTTGACTGTCCTATTAAGAAAATAGGAATAATGAGTTGGAAATAGAGTCGAGGAAGAAAGAGTGAGAAACCTTGATAAATAGAGTCGGTCAGAGAGACGTCTAGTTTGTTTGTGTCTGCCGACCGCTTTGATGTGATGTTATGTGAATTTACGTGACTGAGTGATTATGTGATTTTGTGACGTGTGTCATTATGACCAAGTTATTATGATTTTTTTTTATTCGAGACTTTAGCATTTGGAATTTTGATTAAGTTTCCAAAGCAAGTGTGGTTTATTTTTACCGAGAAATCGAATGATGACGGTTTATGGAAATTTTTCCTAGCATAATATTTTTTAAATTATTTTTCCTACGAAGAGGAATATTATAATTGAGTGAGTGCACTAATATTAGTGCTATAATTATTTTATTTGATCACATGAATAATTATATTATGGTATTTTATTAATGAGTGATATTTCCATAATTTTTGTGATTATTATTTAATCACCCTACTCACACTATTATTTTAATTTCCCTACCATGTGACTAAATACCACAATTTGCCAAGTGTATTAAGTGAGAGTGTAGAGATTGAGAGTGTAGAGATTAGAGAGAGAGACCAATGCAATTAATGCCAAATATTCTTAAAGATTTTCAAATCTTTCCAAATATTCTCAAGATTAGCAAATCCTTCCAAATCTTGCAAAATCTCTCTCTCACCTCACTCCCTCATTTTCGATCACCACCTTCTCTCCCTCATCTCTCACTTCACCTCCATTGACAACCATTAACGAGACCTTCGGAGCTTCACAAAATCACACCAAAATCACAAATCACCCTCTAAATCTAACACTAAACACTTCCACCTCCTTGAATTCAAGAAGATCTTTGGAGTTTGATCTTCGAAGTTAGAGAGAGAGAGTTTGGTTTTGGGTGTAAGTTTGGGTAAGTGAGCTTTAAATTCATAGATATAACTTATATGATGATATATATGAGTATATTTGAAGGATTGAAGCAAGAAATCACCCCCTCTCTTATTCTTCATAATTTTCGAGAAAATGGGTCTCATACCCTTCAAAAAAAATTTCTTTTTCTTTTCTTGATTTGGGGTGAAAAATGAGTTTTATATGATGATTGGTGAAGATTGATGTGTGTTGTGAAGTATGTGCTTAGAAATGAGAAAGTTTGATGTAGTTTAGTTTACCCAAAATGGGAACTTTTGAGTTGATGATTTAAATGATGAATTGATGATGTAGATGAGTCCATGAGATATATATGATGATGATTGATGGAGTAAATTGAGTATATGATGTCAATTGATGATTTTGATATGAGTTAGTTTACTAAAATTAGGGCTATGTGTATCTATGCTCTAATTTGTAAATTTATGGAGTATATGTGAGTTTAAATGACTAAAATTGATAGATATATGATGAGATTAAAGATCCATGTGTGTTTATAAAATTTCAAAGAGTTTAGTTTAATAAAAATTAGGATTTTCTTGCTTATGTGTCTATTAAGTGATTTGACTTAAGATATATGAAATTGAGCATGATATTAGTGTTTTAATATGTTTGATTAAGTCTATTGTAAGCTAAGTAAAATTTGGACTTAGTTTAGTTTGAATGAATTTTTGAGTTTTCATATTTTGAGAAGTCAATAAATGATAAAATGAGGTCTAATTGATTTGTGACCATTATGTGAAAGTTTGTCATGTTTTATAAAGAGTTTTATGTTGATACACGAAGTTTCATTAGAGTTTAGTTTATTTGATAAAAGGGAATTTATATGTGTGAAATGAGTTATATGATGTATGAGGTCACTAATGAATGATTGAGTGATTTTGAGCATGAGAATGAAGAGAGAATTGAATTGATGGTTCGTTGAAACGTTTTACTTGAGATTTGAGTTTATGATGTAAAAGAGGAGAGTCTAGATTAAGTATGATGAGTATTTTAATGTGCTTGAATGTTTTTGAGTGTTATATGTGTTTAAAATAAGCTTTGATGAGTTTTCTTGGATGGAAGGTTGAGTTGAGCATTTAAGAGTTTGAGATGAGATTTTGGTGATTTTCGTAGGCCTACTGACCTACTGTGATCGACGGTTTGTCGATGTCAAAAAGCTTTGAAAATTTTATATCAAGTCCCTAAATGAGTCTTTAGCACCCCTGTAACATTTCAAGTTATTTGGACTTCGTTTACTATTTTTATAAAATACAAAACCTAAACTGCACATTTCTATCGAGAGTTGCAGAGAACAGGGGAAAGAGTCATTATTTTCAGTGACTTCCTGTGTAATCTAGCTTACCAAATTTTTATGGTATTAACCTTATTGTGTTCTCTAGATATACACCAAATTTGAGCCCAATTTGACAACATTTACTATTTTTCAAAAATCCAAGTTTTCGATTGCTCAAAACTGCCGAATATGGTAGACTGTAGTAAAACAGTCATATCTCCCAAACCACTTGGATTGTTTGATCCTACGTTTTTTTATAAGAAACTAGACTCAAAGAGGTTTCTTTTGGTATAAATTACGACTCCAGGGGAGTTCTGTACAGAGTTTGGTTAAAGTTTGAAGTCGAGTCTGTGTAAAACCAGAGTATGTTTGATGATGTTTGATTGTGTTTCTTATGTGCCTTTATGTGTTTGTGTTGCCTATATGTTTGAATGATAATTTGACGAGTCCTATATGAGAGATAAATCGAGACTTAGAACCATGATTTTCTTGAAACCTATCCTTGGGCTTAAGGATTTAAGATGAGTGGAGAGTCTATATAGAGTTGAATAAGGAGATAGAATATGAGATAGAGCAAGAGTTAAGGCATGAGGTTTTGTTAATGAGTTTCTAATCGAGATTCATTTTATGACATGAACCTTCGATGATGATGATGATCCCTGAAGACACGAGCAGAGCAAGGAAGTAAGTAACTCCGCTTTGACGGGAGATTTTGAGTAAGGTCTTCAGGTGGGCAATATTTTGAGTATATGTTTATCATATGAGCTTTCTAAAATGATTTTATGATGTTATGAGATTAACAAATGTTTTGAGATAAATGATATTTGAGAACTGTTTGACTTGCCAATTTTTGATGTTGAGCTTGTGTGTTACCCTCTACTGATGAGACGAATTCGGTCCTGCCTCAAGCGGGATTTTGTGCACAGAGGTGACTGTGAGCCGTCTTCGGGTCGGCCGGTCACGGTACTTGAGAGGGAGGCCTACTTCTCAGTACCTTTGATGATAAGTAGTGGATGCGGTACATACATGATGAATGTTTAAACTGCGCAGTTACTTATTTATGTTGTTGATTATGAAAACTGCATGCACAGATTCATTGATGCTAACTTATCTCTGTGTATTGCTGAGATGTGGCAAGCTTCAAACTTATAGCTCTAAGAGCACCTTTCTTGTTTTTCGGCGTTTGCCCACTGAGTATTATGTACTCACGCCCTGCATGTATTTCTAAATGTGCAGGCTAAGCGAGGAGTGAGATTGGTCTGGTGCTGGTGGGGGATCGTTAGATGACGTATTTACTTTATCGTATTTCCTTTTTATCGATAAAGTCTCGATGTGAAGTTACTTTGAATATGAATAAAGTAATATACTCACGGTTATGTGTCTTCATACATATAATCAGTTCGCCTTTTGCTGCGATACTCTGCATATTATGTTTCCTTATGAAAAATAAGCTATACCTGTTTTGTTTTTGTTCATGAAATTCCTGATAATTAAAAAGTTATAACGACGTTGACGATTTTACCCTTGGGTTCATTTATGATGATTTTCCTTAGCATGCTTTGATGCAAGCTTCCGCTTGATGTTCGACCTATTCTTCTTATCTTTTATTCTTTTAAAAATAGTCGTATCCATACTCGTACCCCACTATCACTAGTGTCGGGAATCGGGCTGCGACAGATATCATACGCAGCGGAAATAAACTTAGTTTCGTAATAGCCTCGGTTGAGCACGTTGTTAGTCTTAGGTTTCTCTTTGCATTTAATCAGTATTCAGTTTATCAATTGAAACAACACAAGTAAGAATGTAAAACTGAAAGCTGTAAATAACACAGAGACTTTTACGTGGTTCGGAAAAACCCTTTCCTACATCCACGGTCGGTTGATCAGACCAACAATCCACTCCGCAAGTGCTTAACAGGTGCACTGCAAACCAAACAGTGTGCTTGCCGGGTACACACAACCGTACCGTACCACTGAAGAAACCACTTCTTCAGTACCCACACTTCACTTATGTCGGATTTCTCTCGCTTAGCACAACCCGCGCTAAGACTTCTCAGAGTACCTTCCTGAACTCCGAATCACTCAAACACTCTACTTTTTCTTCTTGAAAGGAGGTTTGAACGGTTGCCAACTATACTGCAAAGAACAAGTTCTTTAGAGCAAGTTTGACCTTGGCTTCTAGGTAAACAGAGGGTTTGCCTAAGGTCTAAGAGAATGTATGTAATCAGCAATGACTGATTTTGGCTTTGGAATTCTCTTCTTAGATTCAAGCTTTGGGGAGGTTAAGCTTTAGGCTGAGTAGCGATTTTGGCAGAGCTTCAGCTTATGTCATTGAATCGGTGAAGATTGAAGTTGATCCTTGAACACTATTTATTGGAGAGGTCTTGAATAGATCCGTTGGTGGAGAACGTCTTCAAGATTTCTTCCATTGGAGAGCATTTCGAATTTGGGCTGAGGCTTCAATCTTCGAGGTTCCTTGTTTGGTGGAAACGGCTCTCTTGAAGGACATGAGATTTGACGTCTCTGATAAAGTAGCCACCAAATAGGAATGACCTCTGCAGAGATAAGGAGATCCTGAGATCTCTGTATTTAATGCGGCTGTACTTTTGTGAGTACGTGGCTTCCTTTGAACGTTGGAAGTTCAGTCCGAGGAAGAAAGTTTAACTGATACTTGACTTTAGTATCAGTCCGCTGACTCCACACGGCACGCATTAAGTAATCAGTTCCAAACTGATTCTTCAACTGATACTTCAGTTGGTATCTTCAGTCTTCAGTCTTCAGTCCTTCGTCCTTCAGTCTTCAGTCTTCACAACCGCATGCTAAACTAGAATTGAACTCTAACACTTGAGTTCAAAAACTGTTCTAGTGTTTTACAATTAAGACCTATGGATTTTGGTATCATCAAAAGAAGGATTAGGATATTCCACTAGGTTCCCAACAGATGGCACAAAATAATTCAACCATTATTATTCATGTCTATTGTTGGGAACCTTGTGGAATATCATAATCCTTGTTTTGATGATACCAAAATCCATAGGTCTTAATTGTAATAGACCAGAACGGTTTGAACTCAAGTGTTAGAGTTCGTTTCTAGTTTAGCTTGCGGTTCTGAAGACTGAAGACTGAAGACTGAAGGACGAAGGATTGAAGACTGAAGACTGAAGATACCAACTGAAGTATTAGTTGAAGAATCAGTTCGGAACTGATTACTTAATGCGTGCCGCGTGGACTCAGCGGAGTGATACTAAAGTCAAGTATCAGTTAAACATTCTTTCTAGGACTGAACTTCCAACGTTCAAAGGAAGCCACCGCATTAAATGCAGAGATCTCCGGATCATCCTTCTCTGCAGAGGTCATTCCTATTTGGTGGCTACTTTATCAGAGACGTCACATCTCCTGCTCTTCAAGATAACCGTTCCCACCAAACAAGGAACCTCGAAGATTGAAGCCTCAGCCCAAATTCCAAATGCTCTCCAACGGAAGAAATCTTGAAGACGTTCTCCGCCAACGGATCTATTCAAGACCTCTCCTATATATAGCGTTCGAGGATCACTTCAATCTTCACCGATTCAACGACATAAGCTGAAACTCTGCCAAAATAGTTTCTCAGCCAAAAGCTTAACCTCCCCAAAGCTTGAATCGAAGAAGAGAATTCTAAAGCTAAAAACCAGTCACTGCTGATTACACACATTCTATTAGACCTTAGGCAAACCTCTGTTTACCTAGAAGCCTAGGTCAAACTTGCTCCAAAGAACTTGTTCATTGAAGTATAGTTGGTAAGTGTTCAAACCTACTTTCGAAAGAAAGAGTAGAGTATTTGAGTGATTCGGAGTTCAGGAAGGTACTCTGACTCTGAGAGATCTTAGCACGGGTTGTGCTAAGAGTAAAAAATCCGACACGAGTGAAGTGTGGGTACTGAAGAGTGGAATCTTAAGTGGTACGGTTGTGTGCACCCTACAAGCACACGGTTCGGTTTGCAGTGCACCAGTTAAGCACTTGCGGAGTGGATTGTTGGTCTGATCAACCGACCGTGGATGTAGGAAGTGTTTTCCGAACCACGTAAAAGTCTTTGTGTTATTTACAGCTTTCAGTTTTACATTCTTACTCTTGTTGTTTCAATTGATAAATTGAATATTGAATAACTGCAAAGAGAAACCTAAGACTAACAACGTGCTCAACTGAGGCTATTACGAAACAAAGTTATTTCCGCTGCGTATGATATCAGTCCCACTGATCTATCCTCTGATAGTCAGGAAGAGTGTTATCATCTCTGTTTTAGCAAACTCGACTGAAGCCCTTACGTGCATCAGTTAAGTTACAGTAACTTAACTGATACTCCTTACTGAAGAGTTTTCAGTATCAGTCGTCAACCCTGTTTGGTCAAAACTCATTTCAGTTAACAGGTGTGATACTTTGCGTGTAAAGTTTCGTTTTGATCTCTATCTTGAGATCCCTCTGTTTTAGAGGAAAAAAATAGCCCATAGGTGTATCCCCCCCATACACCTATTCGAGACCCTCCGGACCTAACATCTACTGAAAATAACCCTTGCAAAATAAACCCATATGACATAATATCCATTATTTTAAAATAACTTTGATTGTTTTACGCGTTGATATTGAATTTAATCATGAACATAGTAATGTAGTGTCAATATTAATATTTGGATGCATGAGGACTTCATCATAGTTGACGTTTGCACCTGACCGCAACTGCATCTTTTTCATTTTCTTGTTCCAACTAAGGAGTGATGCACAAGAATAGATTCGCAGTAGATTTAGCTGCCACTTGAACTTTGGTGTATGCCCACAAGCCCACATTAAGGGAGTTTTACCCATGAACGTCTTTAGACGGCTCATAATATAAACATATGTATGGTTGATATTCTTCAAATCTTGTCATTTGATGTTGTATCACTGACAACTTTCTGAAGAATATGTTTCTGTTCATCTAATAAACATAATATGTAAACAATAATCTAACAAAATTGAACTCACTACTACAAAAGTTTACATACATAACAGTGCATAGATAATGGTTTTTTTCAAAAACCGTTATGTATGAGCGCACTTTTAGGAATAGATAACGGTTTTGGAAAACTCCGTTATCTATGTAGTGTTGTCTATATGCATAGATAACGGTTTTTGAAAAACCGTTATGTTTTTGCGTTATCTATTAGTTGCATACATAACGGTATTACAAAACCGTTAAGCCACCGTTATCTATGACCATCTTTTATAACAGTTTATTCATAACGTTAAAGAACCGTTATGTATAAGAGTCATTTACAACGGTTTTGGAATCGTTATGTTTGAGCGTATCTAAAAACTGTTATTTTTAATTTTTTTAATCTTTTTAAAACTTATATTATATTCTATCATTTGAAACTTTCTCTCAAATCCCTCCAAGATCGAGCTCTCCTAAAAATTTACACAAAGAACATTCTCTCCCCCTTATCTTTCAAGCTGAGCGGACCAGCTAGGGCTCCGCCGCCGCGGCCGCCGAAGTTCCGGCGAGGAGCGCCGGCCTCGCCCACCTTATCTCTCATTCTTTTGACTCAATTCGGGCATTCACAAACTCACACCACCGCCCAATTTCTCAATCTCCGGCGAACGGCAGTGAGGCCGCTGCCACTCTCCCTCAAAATCTCACTTAACCACCGCCTCAATCTGAAAAGGTTCCAGCCGCCACCACCGCCTGTATCTCAAGAGGCGGCGCTGCTCTCTCCTCTAAACCCTAGATCCCTAATTCCTCCGTCTGAAACCCTAGGGCCCCAGATCTAGACTCCACCCTCTCCGGCCTCTGGCATCAATAGCAGCTCCGTCTGCAACATGTTGTGGAGGTAGTCACTGTTCTCTGAGGTTATGTGCACTTTTTACAGTCTGACCTTTAATTTTTGGTGAACTGGATATGACTGGATGAAATTACTTTTCATGATATAATTTTTGATTCCAAGACTCCAGAGCAAATTGAGAGAATGAGAGAAACTTGTCGGGTTAGCCTCTTTATTGTTCTGTTCTTAATGAAGAAAATTATGCATACATGTTTGTCTGAAAATACGGGAGTTGGAGGAGAAACACACACCATAGACACACTACATCACTATTAAGTTAGGAGAAAGCTGCTAAAAGGAAACATTTTCCCTACATGTGCTACATGTCAGAAAAAACATTCTTGCTTGGAATGTGTAGCTGAAACAACATTAGATGGCATCTTGTCTTCTGGAGATTCAGATTATCATTATTTTATACATTCAGTACAATATATTTTCAGCAATTGATTCTAGTTTTGACTTCCTCCTAAGCATTTTCTTACCTCCAGATTGCAAGAGAAGTTTTGGATGCTGCTGCTCGGATTGTAAGACCTGGAATTACTACTGATGAAATTGATGCTGTTGTTCATGAAGCAACTATTGCTGCTGGTATGATCTACATACCTCACATTTCACACTGTATCTAGAGAATTTTGTTGTTGTTTTATGTGGTAGAATGATGTTTCTGTGTTCACTTTATTTTTTCCTGCAGGAGGATATCCATCTCCTTTAAATTATCATTTCTTTCCAAAGTCTTGCTGCACGTAGGTATTTCTTACTTTGAATTTTCTCTCTATGTTATTCACATTGCAGTCCCTGAATACATAAAATATGAACTCTTAATTCTCTCAGGTCAGTAAATGAAGTTATCTGCCATGGGATTCCTGATGCAAGGTATGTTGTGAACTCAAGCAAGGTATGTACAATAGCTGCTAATGTGTAGCACATACTTTTGTATAGCCATTGAAATCCATTTCTTATATGATCATCCATTCATCCTACTAGCCATAAATCCGGTGTCTGATGGACTTCTAGTGACTTGGGTCTTCCATAATGTTATTTAGATGGACCCTGGAAACAGAGAGGCCTGCATAATTCTATCATGGTTTTAACTTTACACAGATGGAGATGCTATTTTGCTCGACAGTTGTTGGTTTGCCTTTCCTATTGGAATAAATTGAGCATAATGCATATTATCAAGGTGGAGTTTCTTTACTTTCACGGCGTATGTACTTACTCGATCCAATTTGTGCAGCATCCTTATGTGTACGGTGTGCTTGTGTTTGAAGCAATGGCTACATTTATTGGCCAAGTTTCTATTTTATCACTCATTGCCCTTTTTGGGGCGGCCACCACTGCTATGGTACCTTCACATCTACTTCACACAAAGCTATTAAGGGTGGATATGATGATGGACTAAGCATGAATATTTTGATACAACTCTTAAGTTAATTGTTATATTCGTCTCCTGTATTATTCGCTGAGGTTAGCTGACTGCCCAACTGCTTCCTACTTTAGCTAACCATTTTGAATCTTAATTAGCTTCATAGGTACCTATGGTTGCTATGCATGTAGGCGTTTTATACGTAGGTGCAAACAAGGGTGTCTGCAGTTTGTGATCTTGAAGCCCATTTTAGCCATTGTTACATTAATGCTTTATGCGAAAGGGAAATATGAAGATGGAAACTTCAATCCACGACAATCATATCTCTACCTTACCATTATCTATACAATCTCGTACTCGATGGCACTTTATGCGTTGTTGGCCTTGTTTTATGTAGCTTGCAGAGATTTACTTCAGCCATTCAATCATGTTCCGAAGTTCATCATAATCAAATCTGTAGTATTTCTTACATACTGGCAGGTAAGCTGTAAGCTCAGTGTAAGCTCAGTATTTCTTACCTATTTTTAAGATGGTGAGTGTCAAAGTTTTGAGCTTTATTTTGTTTCTTTAATGTTCTGTATTTTTCTTCGTATATGTCTGCCTTTTAATTAAAAAAATCTCATGTTCTGTTTGCAGTGTGATGTAGTGGACATTTCAGATGATGAGGATTCCTTTTTGCTGGAAAATGATGCTAGAGTTATACCCAAGGATGAGAATTTGGATTATGATTTACCACCGCCGAAAACATTCTCAATGCCAAGGGAGGTATGATTCTCCTTAATAAAATACAGCAAATTCGTTAAGGATTGGGGAAAATCATGTCTTGGTTAAGTTTAATGCTGAAAGAGTGAGATTGATTCCACTACCGTTGTAGCTTTAGGACTTGAAGGATATGTTTTCTTCACCTTACATTTTGGGTGAAGAAAACAGCGAACTGATACTGGAAGCTCTTTTTTCATATGATGTACGTGTTAATCCTCGCAAGATAAAAGTGATAAACTACCATATTTTCATACTTCTGGATTTTGGGTTAACATGACACACAAGTTTGTCTTTCACCATGCCATATGTAATTTTCCTTTGAATTAGACTGTTGCCCATTTAAACTCAATCATTTGACTTTTTATCCTTACATCTATCATGTTGATAAGTTATGGCTGACTGCTGGTATTTCTATGAAAGACTTCTTTCATTTTGCAGCTTATAATGCTTGAATTAGACATGTTTTTCCCAATTGAAGTTAGCCTTTTCCTTTGACTAGGATGCTGAATTGTGCCATGCATATCAACACAGAATTTAGCCTTTTTTGTTTAACTCTGCGTATGAAGTTATGCTGTCCATCCCTAATTGAACAGGCCCTTCAGAAACCAAAGAATGAAGTTCTTGATAATAGTTTTTCTAGGGAATGCAGTGATAGTTTAGCTGGATAACCCATCTCGTGTGCCTCATCATAATGAAAAGTGATGCAGGAGAACCAGTAAAGTACATGGGCTGTGGGGACTGCGAGAATCTCAGTAAAGTACATGGGCTATGGTAGCTTGGGATGGCTTGAGGTCAAAAGACAACCAGAGAATCATAGCAGGTTGATTAACTAGTTCTTTAGGACTTGGTGCTGGAAACATTGTATGATAGATTTTTGTTTTAGCTATAAGGTAGTTGGTATTTTCAATTTTGAATCGGAATATGCAATGATGATGTATACTTGATATTTGGTTCATTTGTATAATAATGTATGAATTTTTTGGATGATATATAATATTGTTATCGTTGATTTTACCATTTTGTCGTTTTATAAAAACTGCAAAATTTAAAAATATACTACAATTATATAAAGTGCAAAAAACTGTTATAAAAGGTGCAAAAAATCGTTATGTATTCTAATTAAAGATAACGGTTAAAATCGTTATAAAAACTGCAAAAATCGTTATAAAAAGTGCAAAAAATCGTTATAAAAAGTGCAAAAAACCGTTATGTATTCTATCAAAGATAACGGTTAAAACCGTTATAAAAAGTGCAAAAAACTGTTAACTATGATAAAAAAAAAATTAATACATATCGGAAAAATCTTAATACATAACGGTGAAAAACCGTTATGTATTCTATCAAAGATAACGGTTAAAACCGTTATAAAAAGTGCAAAAAACTGTTAACTATGATAAAAAAAAAATTTAATACATAACGGAAAAATCTTAATACATAACGGTGAAAAACCGTTATGTATAACCTTTATAGATAACGGATGCGTACTGTTATGTATGACGCATCGTACCGTTATCTATGCTACTATACATAACGGTTTTCAAACCGTTGTGTATGACGTATAGAATAGATAACACCACCATACACAACGGTTTTTTTGCTCATAGATAACGGATAAAATCCGTTATCTATGAGCGTTTTTCTAGTAGTGACTCTTTCGAGAATTGTTATAGATAAATATTGATGTTGCAAACAATTCAGAAATGGGATACCATAACCATAATATAAAAAATTAATTCGCTCGTGTCACATATTCACGTGCATATTTCTAACATTCTACTCACGTACACCCAGACGAACCCATAACAATTGTGCAAATGATGCATACACCACTCTAATTCATAATACACACTTACCAGATTTACTTGCACAATACACCAGCACAAATCATATCTACCAAATTACAATTGATGTATATCAAATCATATCTACCGAATTACAATTGATGTATACCAAATTACAATACACCAGGGAGGCGGCGGTTGTCGCTTATGCCCTACGTAGAACGAGCGCAGACAGCCCCGCGGGGAGGCGGTGGCCGCGATTTCCCTTCAAAATGCGTCCAAAACTTCATGACCCGTCCAATAACGCCTCGATCGACTCCCTATAACACGGCACAAAACATCGAGCAAATGTAAAATAACACAAATATGCACAAAACATGCTCAAAAGTGCGTCTCACAACTCGCTAATATCAATAAAAAATAAGATAAACAAATTGTACTCCCCCCGTCCCCAAACATCTTCCTAAGGGAGGGTGGCATGAGTTTTAGTAAAAGTTAATTGTGTATTTGATGAGTGGAAAATGAGTTCCACAAAAATTGAAGATTGTAAGAATAATAGTGAATGCAATTATTTTCAAAGTAGGTTAGGAAGATGTTTTGAGGACGTCCCAAAATGGACAGAGAAGAAGATGTTTGAGGGACGGAGGGAGTAATTGAGATCATTAATTTTATAAATTACATAAAAATCAAATTTCGATTTGTTCATATTCCCTTTAACTTCAAATAATTATAAAAAGAACAAATTGGACTTTAATTTTAATGTAATTTATAAAATTAATGATCTCAATAATAATTTATGAAGTATTAGACAAAAATAAATGTCTAAAACGAAAAAGATAACGCTAACGAGTGTTAAACGTGAGCAATGCTCATATAAGGTGCTCACGTAAGGTATGTGGGAGCGTTCCAATGAGATCCCCTGTGGTGATATCTTAGATTGATATGTGAGGGTTGAATTCATGTATTCTATAACTGATATTTACCTAGAGGGTGAAAAGTTTTACCAGGGTTCGAATCCTCAAGGAAACGAAAATTTTACCAATTTTTTTAATATCGTTATTCATGAGTATATATATAATGTCTTATTCAAAATATCGGTCATCTGGGCCATTTGGATGCAGAGAAACAATTGTATCTTTGATAATCAAAAGTTCGAAGCACGTCGTGTCATCCACACTGTGAAAGTTGCTTTCAAAGAGATTGATAATAACTTTGCTAAATTAGGCTACATGTGGAATTCTTGGTCGGATTATCTGATTCTCCGGGCAGTGGGTGTTAATACCAGGAGTGCTCCTCCTCCGGAGTTTGTGGAGGTACATTGGTGGCCACCGGTGGCGCCGTGGATCAAAGTGAATACTGATGGTTCAGCGACGGGAACTCCGGGCACTATTGCTACAGGTGGGGTGTTTAGAGATAACTAGAATGTGGTGCGTGGTTGTTTTCACTTCAAAGGTGGCTCGGGTTTTGCCTTTGAAGCAGAGCTACTGGCAGTTATCTCGGCGATTCAAATTGCTCACAATCGTGGATGGCACAGACTTTGGATTGAAGCCGATTCCACCTACGTGATACTCATTCTTAATTCTCGTTCTTTGAATGTGCCTTGGCGTTTTAAGGCGGCGTGGAATAGGATTTTAAAGATGTTAGATGATTTCTCGCTGCAGGTTTCTCACATCTTTAGAGAAGGAAACAAGGCGGCCGATTTAATGGCTAACCAACAACGTTCGGAAGGGTGGTGGCCGCACGAGATTGAGGAGATTAGGGCTGCGGTTCGTCTTGACATGGCTTCGCATAGCCATCTGCGTCAGAAACGGTAGTTGGGGCTGATGTGTGGCTGTTTGGTTCTAACCGCCCGTTTAGTTTTTTTTCGTGGGGTGAGAGCCGGGATAGTTTGGGGATGATGGTTAGGCCGGAGTTCCGGAAACTTTCCCTTCCGCTCTTCCCTACTTTCGTTTTGTGTTTAGACGAGTACTCTTTTTCATTTTCACGGTTTTTCCCTCTGGGTTTTCAGTGAAAAGGTTTTAATGAGGTTCGGCCCTTAGTCTGCTCCTTCTGTGCTTTCAAGGGTTTTTTTTAGGTTTTTTCTTTCCTTTTTTTATATAAAATCGTCATTTAATAATATATAATGTCTTATTCATTGTGTTGATGATGTCACGAAAAATAGTAATCTCATTGGAGTGCACCCCGATATATATATATATATATATATATATATATATATATATATATATATATATAGGGGTGGGCTAGAATAAAAACACTCTTAAGTGTATAAAATATAAACGTTTTTTAATGTACGAATTTTATGTAGAACACGTATGAATTTATCCAATAGAGTTACGAATTGCGAAAAATAAATTTTTGTTACCTTTGGGATTCGAACTCAGGACCACGAATTCATCCAACAGGGTTACGAATCAACCGTAGATCTTGATGATCTAAGGCTGAAAATCATTTATATTTTATACACTTAAGAGTGTTTTTATTCTAGCCCTCCCCTATATATATATACTATAGAATAAAAACACTCTTAAGTGTATAAAATATAAATGATTTTCAGCCCTTAGATCATCAAGATCTACGGTTGATTCGTAACCCTGTTGGATGAATTCGTGGTCCTGGGTTCGAATCCCAAAGGTAGCAAGAATTTATTTTTCACAATTCGTAACCATGTTGGATGAATTCGTAACTCTGTTGGATAAAATTCGTACATTAAAAAACGTTTATACTTATATTTTAAGAAGTGTTTTCACTGTAGCCCTCCCATATATATATATATATATATATATATATATATATATATATATATATATAGGGAAAAGTTCTATTGAGAAAGGTAAATATTTAAAGAAATGAGAAAGGTTGTCGTCCATTGGATCTGCTGGATTTGACGATCACGATTAATTCCATCCGTCTGCCTTATTTTACGTATTAAGGTTATTAGTGTCTTTCTTTAGTTTCTGTAACTGACGCTCTCCATATTTTACGGAATCAGTTTTTTTACTTTTGGCAGCGCATGGTTTAGTCATTAGTGACGTAAATGTATAATTTAATATTTTTTTAAGTTTCAAATAATAAAATAACTATAATTGATAATTTAACTAAGGTTTTTAGTAGCAGCCTAAGCTCATTTGACTGCAACTAACTATTCATAGCTTAATTTCAAAATTTATGTCGTCAATGGTTCAGATGAGTGCTGAACTTGCATAGTTGATTCTTGCAAAAATATGTTCATTAAAGTGCATCATTATGTTCAGTATATACAGGTTATAAATGAACCTATAGATTTTTCTTTGCAATCTATTTAGTTTGTCCTAGTCTCAGAAACATGTTCTGAACTTGCATGCTTATTATCCAGCTAGTTGGTTGCGTCATACCCAAACATAAGTTTTCTTTACTACAATATTTTCGTTGAACTTTTTACATTTTCTATTGAACTTAGGGGAGTTTTTGCCGAACATGTATCAAACAATAATAATAAAAGACAAACGCAATCCATATTTTTGTAAACGGAATGTTTTTAAACATTGTATGCATGTTTTTGTAGATTAAATATATTTATAATGGAATTTTTATTGTATATATGTCTATAACCTTTGTCATTGTAGACTTGCTGACATCCAAATGCGGATCATTAATCGAAATCCATATCAATAAATATCTAAAAAAACAACACAGTGAACTCCACACAACATAAGAACATCTGAAACGAAAAACACTACTAATTCCCATGTTCAATACAAAGTTCATAACTTTATTAATTCATGTTCAAAGGAATGTATTAATGGGCTAAATAACAATGAAAATCTATAAAGTACAAAAAAAGACAAATAATCAATTGAAGATATGCCTATTGTGGCAATACATCATGAAAAACTGTTGACGACGTTCGATATGTAGCCTTTCGTAGTCCGCATTCACCTTGCCACCAACATCAGGTCCATCAGTAGCATCCTCTACGTTTTTACCTTCTTCCTCTGATGGGGCAGGTTTGCTCCTTTTCTTTGGACTCCCTAACAAATGATTAAATATTAGAACAGACCAAGCACTAAAAAAAAATGTAAAATCTACAGTTGCAAACTAAGTAAACATAATATTTAAATGTCATTATCTTTTTACCTCTTTCATTTGGTATTATTTTTACCACTACTAGATCTTGCTAGCATTGTTTTCTCTCCACCTATCAAAACAGTTAGGATGCAACACTTTAAATGTAAACAACTTGTAAGTTTTTGCTACGGTCCCTGTATACCTTAAACCTGGCCTGGAACCTTTTGCAAAGACAACCTAGTCCTTTTTCTCACAGGTTCAGACGAATACAACTCAACTGGTAATAAAATAAGTAGGTAAGCACATAAAAGAATGACCTATTAATTAGTCTCAACAAACATTACTTGTTTGTTATGAATCTGCACGCTTTTTCTTTCGAACTTCTTATACTGCAGCTGTGAACATGGAAACAATATTCATTACATTTCATCTGAACATATTCACATTGGCAATAACAGTTCAACAAACCTGTGTACATGTTCATATTAAAGTCAATAACAGTTTAACACACTAGAAATCTAAGATTTAATACTGCATTATTCAGGAACTGTTTTGCAAAGTAACAGAGGAGTACAACGACACAAAATGAACAAGCCAATTGAGTTTAATAGCTAAATTTTAGTCACAATAACATTCAATTGAAATTGATGTTCATTAACAATGAACAATGAACATACTGTTATTGCAAAATTCATTAAGCTTCAATTGAGAAATGTCTATTTTTTATTCAAAGGAATATAAAAGATGTTCATACATTCCACATATATAACTGAAACTCTGGACAAACATATTGCTTTCAAAATTATTGAAGAATTCACCGAACAACTATCAAGATTGTTCACAATTATGCCCAGGTATGACGAAGACTTATAAAACCATATAAGAAAATCCTTATACTGTAGTAGCAAGTGAACACCATAAAAACTAATTAAAACCAGGAGACGATGTATATAAATATATATATAATTTTTATGAGTACCTTGAACGATTTTTTTTGAACTATGAACAACATCAATATCTGTCAACAAATACTATTATTTTGGGACGATGAACAACAATCAGTATAATATAATACTATAATATAATACCATTAGAAAATGAAGGTATCTATCGACACAGTAGATCATAGACGAAGAACATTAGGAAGAATATTATCACCAATCCCGAACGAATACGACACAAATTTATCACATATTACACGAGTAACATTAAATTGGACAAGAATTGCACCTTCAAAATATTCCCGAAGTCTGACAAATTAAGGAAACAGATTGCTCCCGTCGAACAAGTTCGGCGGCCCAAAAAAAAAGTGAGTAGCAAAAATATGCCTCCAAAACCATTGAGTAAAATTCTTCAAAATCTTTTCGAATCATACTCTCTAAGGAAGGGGAGCAAATCCCAGGATTGGATTAATCTGAGTAATCTGTCGAATTTCAATTTTACGAGTATAACCTTTTTCGTATAAATAATTGAATGGAATCAATACTTGTTTGATGGTAAATAAGATTACCGAATGAAATCTGGACCATCCATTACCCATAAATCAATGGTATTGATTTAATCTTAATTCTAACTCTAAGGGTCTTTCTCTATAGAATTGGACCCTATATATATATATATATATATATATATATATATATATATATATATATATATATAAATGTTATAGATAAACTGTGGATTGAGGATCCTGAGGTTTATAAAATAATGTGAAAAATGAAAAATAAATTTGAACTGATCATCCATGATTCGAATCGCTGGATTTTCGATTCTTGCCCACAAACAGAAAAGGTATAGGAAACATTAAGTAAAATCAACTAGATTTCGTATCTTTCGGTTATTCAATTTTCCTATAGTGGGACCCATGATAGATGTTACGCCTTGCCCTCAATAAATTCGTGTATAAATATATAAGACCGCGATTCGCACTCCGCACTCCGCACTCGTGTCTCTAAGTAAGACCAAAAAGAAGATAAACAAAAACAGCCCTGCATGGTGCAACTCAGTTATTGTCTCCCCAAAAGCAGAGGCATATTTATACCAACAAACAGTGCCATGTCTCTCTTCCCTACTTCTTCTATATAAAGTACGTGCGAGTACTTCTCCAGACACGTCGTTCCGAGACTTATCTATTTATATCCCTTAGACACAAGAGAGAGAGAGAGAGATGAAGGAGAGCAGTAGCAGAAAGCAAGGTGCGGCGTCGCCGTGCGCTGCGTGCAAGCTCCTCCGGCGGAGATGCGCGGAGGATTGTGTGTTCGCGCCTTATTTTCCGGCGGAGGAGCCCCACAAGTTCGCCAGCGTGCATAAGGTGTTTGGTGCTAGCAATGTCAACAAGATGCTCCAGGTTCAATTCAATCTACTTCTCTCTAATATTGATCTTTTGCATTAGGGTATCACCCAATTCTAATTAATTTTGTTCATTAAGTTAAAATTCAGCTACGTACCAAATACACAAAATGTCCAAAAAAATTTATATTTGTTTTCAGGTATGAGAAAGAGATAAACTACATTTATCACCTTATAACTCGTTTGTTTTGAGATAATAAAAGTTGGAATGGACAATAACAAATTTTCGGGCAAAACACTTTTTCTCTTGGAAAATGGATAATTTCATACCTAGAGTATAATTTTATACCACCTTCAAATCAAATAAATATAAAAAAATGTGATCTACACTTTAAATGATAAAGCTATATCTCATTATATTATTTTTTATTTAAAGGGATAAAAAACAAATACATTAATGGAATAATGTGACGCTAGCTATTTTGTTCAACTAGAATATTTTTCACGCATTTTAATGAATGAAAGAATTGAAGAGGTTCTTCCCGGTAGTATAACCAAAACTTATCTTCAGATTAATGACTTAAGAATTCTTGCAAGACGTGTATATGATTATTTAAAAGTAGGTGTACACAAGTTAAAACTTGAGAATTCTTTATTTATTTTTTATTTTTATGTTTCTTTAATTTCCTTTTTTGTTGAGGAGTTTTAATCACTTTGTACGAAAATGTCCCGCGTGACCCTATATAGTTGAAAAGATGTCATTACAAGTCTTAAAGTAAATGTAGCTAGATTTCTTTATGGGCCAACTTTTGTTTAATAATATTATTGCGATGACAGTTAAAACAGTTTAATGTAGCCAATATTTCAAATGTTCTTGTCAAAAGGTCATTCTCAAATCTATTAAAGATATGTCTAGTAGATTAATAACTCGATTCCTTGGTCAATTCCCACACGATCTTTTCAAGCTATAATAATTGTACTCGACGGACAACGTATTACACATTCTTAATATATTCTAAAAAAATAAAACAATTTAACAATAATCAGTCAAAAATAATTCATCTAGCCGACGGCTAAATCATCTAGCCGTCTAGTAAATTAATAACTTGATTCCATTGGTAAATTCCCGCATTATCTTTTTAAGGTATAATAATTGTACTTGGCGGACAACACCTTACACATTCCTGATATGTACTAAAAAAGAGTACAATTTAATTAACAACAATCGGTCAACAATAGTCCATCTAGCGGTTGGCTAGATGATCTAGTCATCGATTAGATAGATTTTGATTGTTGTCAAATCGTTATTTTTCAAAATTTTCTTACATTATTTATGATATAATCGTACTTATATAAGAAATATATAAGACTTTTTACAAAAAATCAAGCACAGTCATCAAACATCTAATGATATTTAAATTTGTTCATTTAATTTATACATAGAATACTTTAGGTTTATAAAAATGGACATATTTCATACACACTTAACAAAAGTGGAGATTTTTTTGCGCTATATATATCACGATATACTTTACAAGCTTTTAATTCGATTTACCGTTAAGTTTTTGCATGTATTTTTCTTAATAAAATGACCCTTTTTTAGATAGCACAACTAATGATTTTGAGTATGAAGAAAGAGTATTAATATAAAATGCATGCATGAGACTTTTTGTTGGATAAAAATATTTTAAATTTAAGAATTTTAATTTTAATTTTAAATATTAATCATTCTACCACTGGATCAATACACGCATACTATCAATCTTTATTTTTTATATATATTTGTTAGTTCTTCCAAAGGATTGAATAACAAAAATATAGCAAAAAGAAAAGGGGAAAAGACGCGGGGTCATCCTTCGTTTTAGTAATTTAAAGTAAATGTGGTACACAAAGGATAAGAATTACATTTACATAAAGAAAAAGAAGAAAAGAAAAAAAGAAAAAAAGAAAAAAGAAACAAAAATGAACAATTGGTCCTTGAGAAAAGTAAGCAAGTGGGGTGAAATAATTAAACTTTTTTTTGAGCGGGTGAAATAACTAATTATGTGCTATCTATATACATATGTTTTTGGTCAACGGTTTATCAGTTAGGGCAATGGCAAAAGTTGGCGTTAATTGACCATTTACTCCAACCTATGCTGCTTTTTTGGAGTTGTAGCTCAATTTTCTCCGACCAAAGTCATAAAGCAAGAAATTATCCCATTCCAAAGTGGTTTAGGCTTTAAAGTTGTCTCACTTTTATTTGCATTATATGCTTGATTGCAATTACAATCTTTAACATGACACATTACTTTACTAATCAAATGATTCAATTATAATCTTCCACAAGACACATCAATCTTTGGTCAAGAAATCATCACGCCTGGCGATTTAACAACACAATTTTGAAAAAAATTATCGTTAGAATTACAATTTCAGTAAAAGATCCACAATTTTAATTACATTTAATGCTTGTTTGGTTCAAGTACAGGAATGAGAAGTGAATAAAATCAAATAAAGGAGGAGAATATATGGTAACATTAATTGTTTTGTTTCTCGTCTATTTTGACGGATAATAAATTAGACCAACGGGGAACCCTCAAATAAGTGTAATGATTAACTCACTACCCAAATAAAAAAATAATAAATAATGAATTCAATTAATTAAATCTGTTTCTAACCTTAAAAAACGCCCAATCAGGGCTTAGTACATTAAAATATACTAAGGCTGCAATGTTGCAATCGTTACATTATAACCATTTTTTTCCTTTTCAAAATGCAGCTGGGGTAGCTCAAGCACCCCCATATATTTGTTTTTTATATTGTTTATAAATTTTTATTTATTAAAGAGCATCTTTGTAGCTCAAATTTTTTGGCTTTAATATGCTATTTTTCTTGTTTCGCCTACAACTTCAACACAATTATGACATTAATTTGTACTCAAAATGCTGTCGGGGAGCACCTCCAGCTATTTGTTTTTGTTTTCTTAATCGTAATATATATATTTCTTATGAAATTTATTGATTTATAGCCGAAAATTTTGGACTTTTAACTCCCTTTTTATTATACTCTTGCTCCACGTACATTTGATTGCAATCGTCATATCACATAGTTAAAACAATTTTTAAATTTTTTTCCTTCCCAAAATGTGACTGGGGGAGCCCCAGCACCCCCCGCACATCTATTTGTCTTGTTTTCTTAATCTCAATCGAAACACGATTGCAGGACCTGCCGGAACATCAGAGAGGCGATGCAGTGAGCTCGATGGTGTACGAAGCGAACGCGCGGGTGAGGGATCCGGTGTACGGGTGCGTGGGCGCGATATCGTCGCTGCAGCAGCAGATAGACGCGCTGCAAACGCAGCTGGCGATTGCGCAGGCGGAGGTGGTGCACATGCGTATGCGCCACTACTCTTCCACCTCTTCCTCGCCCGACTGCGCCTCTCCCTCCACCACCCGTGGACGAAGGTCTCACACCCACCACCCAAAGTCCTCTTTCAACATGGAAGTTACCAACATGGACGATTCCTTCTGGCCCTAGTTTCTCTTCTTTCTATTAATTATATATTGCCCTTGCCCTTCTCTTTCATGTTTGCTGCCTTTTTTTTGTGGATTTCTTACATATATATATACATCTTGCCTGACCGGCCGGGATGATGATGGCCGGAGTCGGAGTCGGATACTGTAAATGTGAAAAAAAGAAAAGAAAACATACACAATCATGAGGTATTATTGGTATAGTTATGCATGTGGAGTTTGACTATTTGAGTAATGTTTGCTGTGTCTATTTGTTTAGATTAAGGCTGTTACAATCATGACGTTAATGTTTGATATGTCGTTTTACGTTTTCGTCTTTAATAATGATGTTTAAGAGCTTGTATAACGTTTGGTCCACCACAAAAGTAAAGAAGGTTTCATGCTTCAAAATCCACTTAATGGGATATACACTTCCGCATTGTGCTAATATTGTACGCGTTCAGCACCAACTCCAAGTCTACTTTACGCTTTGATTGGCCGAGGCAACAGTGACAGAGAGAGAATCACGTGTACGAGATTGGGCTGAACAGAGTAGGATCTATAGGGTCAACGGTATTTTGGATCGAAATTGTAAAAATGGTCATAATTTATGTTTTTTAGATGAATGACCGAAAATTGAGTTTCATTACTCAATATGGCTATATGAGTGTTTTCGACTGTGGAACTAGACTGTTTTCGGCAATATGAATCAGTTTATTGCCGATTCTCAGCAGGAGCTGCTTGAGGTCCAAGCTCAGATTTCACAATCTGGTTATAATGATGATCTTTTTGATGCTGAGATCTTGGCTCAGGCTAAAATCAATGTCGCTTTGTTTCGGAAAAGCAGTTTCCTAAGTCAAAAAAGTAGAGTCACTTGGCTTCGGGATGGTGACCGTAATACAACTTTCTTCCATGCCATGCTCCGATATAAGAAACGGCCGCATATTATATCTCATCTTGATATTAATGGGCACATGGTTTATTGCCAGGATGTTATTGGTGCTCATATTGTGGATTTCTTCACCAACTTATTACCTGAAGAGTAGTACGTGAAAGGAGGTGGACATCACTGCAATTGAGGCGATTACTGATCATACGGTCTCTTCTTCCCAGAATGATATGCTTGCCGAAATTCTGAATGAGGAGGAGATTACTGCTGCGGCGATTGATATGGATCCTCATAGTGTAACACCCCAATTTTCATAAACTTTTCAATTTAAAAACTTGAAGAACTAATAGACAAAATAAAATTTCTTGACTATTAAAGTTTAAACTAATTTAAAATCAACTTGCCAAAATCAAAGTAGTAATATGAAATAAAAACGATAATTAAAAATGTAACAAGTTCACTTAAATTTCTAAGGAAAATACTTAATCTCTAGTTATTCTCGACTTCCATGGCCACCTCGACTCCAGAACTGCAAAACTGAAAAGATAAGGGGTGAGTATATTGAAAATATACTCAGTGACGAAACATAACAAATATCCATATACGTCACATATATAATTAAATCACGTTATGATAACATGTAGTACTTGCAAACATGCGCCAATGGGTAGAGACGTAAGCCCCTTGAAGAAACATAAACATAACTTCAGTCGATGGAGTAGATGCCATGACCAATCGTAGCATAGCTTGAGTCAATGGAGTAAATGAAGTATGTAGCCCCACGTGGATCATTTCTCGAATATCTTAATTCACCATACAACGAGTAATTCCTAACATATGCTCCTATGAATTTAAGTGCAGCACATTGGAGTTAGAATCACTTACTTGTGAGTTGGATGCAGAGGCTGTTGACGACTGAATCGAATGACTCCAGTTCCTCTGCTCAGCGACAGAGAAGCGTATGTATCGCGGAGCTTTGGATTCCTCTGCGAACGAGTGATTCCTCTGCTTTGGCGCTTCCCGGGTGAAGTGGTCATTTCTACCGTTGACTATCTCATGGGTAGATCATCCCTGTGACTTCAGCGATTCCTCTGACTCCAGCGATTCCTCTGACCGAACCCATTCCTCTGACCGAGCCCATTCCTTTGTCCAAGTCCATTCCTCTGTTCTGCATATATTACTCCTCATTAGATATTCCCCACTCTGGTCTGGCTAGTTGCTTTGGAACGAAGTAACTAGTCAGAGTGTTCGCCCGCATTGCTGATGTCACCTGCATTAAATGCCTGCCCTCCTGCAGCATACTTTTCCACATCCCAAGGTTACCTTTTAGCCCTTCCGTCTTTTCGTATTCCCGTAGAAATCCTTAACCGTCGATCCTCTCCTCAGTGCCACGTGACTCATCCAAAAATACCTAGCGGATGGACTCGAATTTATACGAGGTCGTCCTAGGGCGGTAAGGTGACTCCAGTCGTCTCTCAAGGAAGGCTTAGCAGGGCTTCGATCGTGCTACTCACAGGAAACAGGAAAGGAAACCTAAACACTCTAATCGGGTAGTTGGGTCTGACACTCTCTCTTTAAATCTAGGCGTAATTAAATAAAGCTTGTAAAATTATCTAATGCAGAATCAACAGAAAGCATATAAATCTGTCTAGGCGAAAATAGGAAGCAGATTAAGAACGCAGGGAACTAATAAACCTAGGGTTCTAGCTAGCAATCTAGAAAGCATTAGATAAATCAATAAATCATAAACAACGATTATCTAGGCAAGATAAAAGAATAAACATTTAATCAATTGAGTACTAAGCATCAATAATCTAAGCAATGGAAATAAACTAGCATTCATTCATATAGAAAACATAAACTGAGTTCTTAAATACGCGTACGATCCGGAAATCCAATCCAACGGAATGCAAAATAACATTAACTTTAATCCAACGAATCAAAAGATGTTTATGATGCTTCTAACTACTCTAAAACTAAGGGAAAACAAGGGAAAATTGCCTAGGAGGCTGCTGGGGTCGGAAGGTGTGAAGAAAAACCCTAAAAATGGGCTTAAATACGGAAAATCCGTAACTGTCGAAACGCCAGGGACGGCGGCGCCGTGGACGGCGGCCGCCGTGGGACGGCGCCACCGTGAGTGCCCTTCGCAGAATCCTCCAAAAAATGCACGGCCCGCGCCGTGGGGCCGCGGCCGCCGTCTCGACGGCGGCTGCCGTGGCACTGGCGGCGGCCGTGAGCCTGCCTTCGAAAATCGCTCGAAACAATGCCAAAACGCTCGGCAACTCACGAATCCTGCACGCGACAAAAGTACACCCAAAAAGATCATCGAGCACGTGAAATATAGGGCAAAAAGTCATGAAACACGCTCGAATGCACAGCAGAAACATACACAAAAACTGCCCAAATACGAGGTAAACAACCCCCCCACACTTAAATCCTTGCTTGTCCTCAAGCAACAATCACGAAATTGAAAGAAAATCCACAAGCGATTCTTCTCACCAAACAAACACAAACCAATCCAAGTCCTTCAAGACATCAATGCCCCCCAATCAAGTGTTCAAAGCTAAGATTTAAAGTGCAACAACAAGGTGATACAACTCAATCCGATCAGACCCTAATTCTCCGCTAAGGGTGAATTTCCTAATGCAATTTCCTTTACAATCATATCTCATTCATTTTTCATATTCTTTCACTTTTCACACTACACTTCTCTTTTTTTTGGGGGGGGTCAAGTTATTTTCGCTCTTAATAGATGGGCCATAATTCACGAAATTGCACTTTTGGAGGTGATCCAAAATGTTCTCGTGTGGTTTCCCATGCTCATAATGAAATCATTAGAGGAGCAGAGACCCAGGCTATCTGAAACTCAACAACCAACCAAACAATTCAACACAGAGACAGATATTAGGAAATTGCACTGAAAACACTCCCCTTAGCATCTACCGGACAAATCACGCCAAGAGTTGCTCATCAGGGTGTTGCACCAAAACCTTAAACTAATTACACTTCATTGGGAACAAATCAATCAAGAAGAACAAAGATAACAAACCACACAGACACAATCCAGAATCGCTAGTGAACCACCATCAACATGCGAGGTGCACTTAAAAACAACAAGAATCCAAGATAAGGGGACCATTCGCCCCACACAAGAAAGCCCAAGATCACAGCAAGAAGACACCCACAGGATTCACAACTACCAACAAACACCCCCCCCACACTTATAACTCTGGCACTGTCCTCAGTGCAAACAAAAAGAGGGGTGAAAGAGGAAACTTCCCTAAATATCGATCCAGTGGTGAGTCTGTAACGTCCCACGATGTCTGCCTCTCTCTCATCCAAAGAACAAGCAGTCTCCAACGCAACAACCTGCACCAAACAACAAAAGCAACAAAACACAACACAAACGTAACGAAATAAAAACGAAACAAGAAAAAGCAAGAAAACATGGGTTGCCTCCCATGCAGAGCTAGATTTTAAGTCGCCAGCCCGACTAAGAGAACCCCTTTAACCAAAATCCGATTGGAGCTCCAGCTGCCTTAGCGCCCTTGTAAACACATCTTCTTGAATTGCAGCTGCGGGTCCTCCAAATGAGTCCTCCATGCTCATATCCTGGGATGGTCCCTCTATCCACACATCCAACGAAATTGAGTGACCCAACCTCATTTAGCTTCTCTTCCAGTAGCAAGGCACACAGAAAACCTTGCTCTTTATCATCTTCTTCTTGTAGCTTATCCAGGAATTCTCTCTCAACCTCACTTTCATCTTGCAAGTTAGCAAGAAATTCTTCCACGATCTCGTCCACTTCCTGTAGCTTATTAAGGAAGTCCTGCACCATACAATCCTCATCCAAAGCATCAAATGTTTCAACATAAGAGCAGATTTGAATTAAGGGAGTGGGGGTAGTAGGTTTTTTTTTTATCAAAAACAGAGAATGTTACCGCTCTACCTGCCCCTACCATACTTACAGTTCCCGTACCCACATCGATGCGAGTATGGGTGGTAGCCATAAAGGGTCGGCCAAGTAGCACGAGATGCCCATTCTCACCTCTAATCCCTTTTCCCACATCCAGGACAACAAAATCAGCCAAGACTCTAATCCCCCTCACGACCACCTCAACATCCTCAACAAGCCCTCGTGGGCTGCTAATGGAGCCGTCAGCTAGCTCTATCTTAATATTCGTGCATTTCAGCTCTTTGTTTCCCAATTTCTCAAAAATATCAAGCGGCATCAAATTGACTGCCGCGCCCAAGTCAAGCATTCCCAAAACCTTTTCAACCCCACCTAAGCTAATATCAAAAATAAAGCTACCTGGATCTCCTTGCTTGGGTGGTGGTTGGTCTGGTGCAACAGTGACAGGTGGGAGTGGCTCACTGGGGCATTGGGTTGCCTTGATTGCTTGCACGGTTCTGCTTCTCCATTTTCCCGTGGTTATTGGGGCATTTTCCTTGATTACCGCCACGGCATGAGCTTGATGTGGCTGTTGGTCCTGGTTTGGGAACTTCCCAGTTGGCTGTTCTTGCTGCAACTGATTCAAGGCTCCTGTTAGTTGCCCAACTGTAGTCTCGAGGCGCTTGATGGTAGCACTCTGAGCCTCCATCGCCTGTTTGCTAGCTTGCATGAAAGCTTGCATCTGATCTTCAAATAAGGGGCCAGGAGGTTGGTGCTGCTGAGGTGGGTAGAGTTGCTGCGGTGATTGCTGTTGCTGATATGGTTGAGGGTAATGCTGCTGCTGAGGGAATGAGGGTTGTTGTTGAGATGGATAGAACTGCTGCTGGTTCTGATACCCCAATTGCCGTGGAGGTCGGGGGAACTGATTGCCTTGGTTAGATCCCGACCCTTGGCCAGGAGCTTGGTTCCTCTATCCTGAATTCTGCTCATTTCTCCAACCCGAGTTGGAGCTTTGTTGCCCTTGATTAAAGCTGGGCCCCTGTTCAAATTGAGTCCTCCCCGGATAGCTCTGAGCAGCATAGACCTCTGCTCCTCCTTTAGGTGTGAAATCCCCCATGCGATGGCACGCGTTGGTGCCATGACCAAAATTGCCACATATGCCACATCCTTCTGCTGGTGGCGCGCGAACGGGTGGAGCCTCCACCTGGTTCATCGTGAGGTGCTGTACTTGCCTCATCAAGTCAGCTACCTTCTTCGGAAGCTCATTGTTTGGAGCTACTGCATTGGCTTCAACCCTCCTTCCTCTTACCGACTTTTGTTGAGAACTCGCAGCGAGTGTGTCGAAGATCTCTTTGAGCTCATTGGCTGTCTTTCGGGAAATGTTGCCCCCTGCGGTACTGTCCACCATAAACTGTGCCGTCTGAATCAATCCATCATAGAAGAACTGCATCAACATGATGGGTGCTAACTGATGCTGTGGGCACTGGCGGAGGAGCTCTTGGAATCTCTCCCAAGCCTCGTGGAGAGGCTCATCAGCTTCTTGCATGAAGTTCATTATCTGGCTCCTAATCTCCCGTGTCTTGTGACTAGGATAGTACTTGAGCATGAACTTCTCACATGCCTCTCCCCATGTGGTGATGGAGTTCGGCGGCAGGGACAGTAACCACGTCCTAGCTCGGTCCTTGAGTGCATAAGGTAAGCACTTGAGTCTCAACTGATCCTCGGTGAGTCCCAACAGTGGGAAGGTTTGCACTTGAGAGCAGAAGTCATGGATGAACTGTAAGGCGTCCTCACTTGGCATCCCATGAAAGAGCGGCAGCAGGTTTGAATCGTTGGGCTTCAGATTGTAATTCCGGACTGCTGTGGGGAGCACTATCGCTGAAGTGCTAGTGTTCCCAATAACCGGCCTGGAGAAATCTCCCATATATTGGACATTCTGCTCCGCCATGGCTTCTTGGTGAGGATTGGGATGAACTTCTTCTTCTTCTTGCTCACGCCCTTCACCGTTCTCTAACGGGTCTTCTAAGTCAACTGAGCGTGAATCCTCAAAGTCTTCCAGAATGGGGTTGGAAGCAATTCTCTCTCAACAGTTTTCCTCTCGAAACTGTGATTCCACAAGGTTTCTCGAACTGGACTCGGACTCCTCCTCCAGGCTTGAAAGGATCTCACGGGGTCGATGTATGTTGTCGTAGTAAGGTGCAAGCTTTCTCTTCAAGCTTCTACGTCCTTGCATACACAACACGAACAAACAAATCAAACACACCGGAGGGAGAAAATAACCGAGTTAAAAGAAAGAAACAAAAATAAACACGGAAAACAATGCAACACAATCAAATGCCTAAAGCCTTCCCCGGCAATGACGCCAAAATTTGATTCATCCAAAAATACCTAGCGGATGGACTCGAATTTATACGAGGTCGTCCTAGGGCGGTAAGGTGACTCAAGTCGTCTCTCAAGGAAAGCTTAGCAGGGCTTCGATTGTGCTACTCACAGGAAACAGGAAAGGAAACCTAAACACTCTAATCGGGTAGTTGGGTCTGACACTCTCTCTTTAAATCTAGGCGTAATTAAATAAAGCTTATAAAATTATCTAATGCAGAATCAACAGAAAGCATATAAATCAGTCTAGGCGAAAATAGGAAGCAGATTAAGAACGCAGGGAACTAATAAACCTAGGGTTCTAGCTAGCAATCTAGAAAGCATTAGATAAATCAATAAATCATAAACAACGATTATCTAGGCAAGATAAAAGAATAAACATTTAATCAATTGAATACTAAGCATCAATAATCTAAGCAATGGAAATAAACTAGCATTCATTCATATAGAAAACATAAACTGAGTTCTTACATACGCGTACGATCCGGAAATCCAATCCAACGTTATGCAAAATAACATTAACTTTAATCCAACGAATCAAAAGATGTTTATGATGCTTCTAACTACTATAAAACTAAGGGAAAACAAGGGAAAATTGCCTAGGAGGCTGCTGGGGTCGGAAGGTGTGAAGAAAAACCCTAAAAATGGGCTTAAATACAGAAAATCCGTAACTGTCGAAGCGCCAGGGACGGTGGCGCCGTGGCACGGCGGCGGCCGTGAGCCTGCCTTCAAAAATTGCTCGAAACAATGCCAAAACGCTCGGCAACTCACGAATCCTGCACGCGACAAAAGTACACCCAAAAAGATCATCGAGCACGTGAAATATAGGGCAAAAAGTCATGAAACACGCTCGAATGCACAACAGAAACATACACAAAAACTGCCCAAATACGAGGTAAACACCACGTGTCATTCATCCCGCTACCTTGTTGTCACCCGCGTAGGTTAAACTTAGTGGATTCAAACTCATCTTTCATTTCTCGTCTTCTTCATTCTTCCCTTAGATGCTCCAACTACTCCCACTATTTTCGGCGATCTTCCTTCCCTGATTCCGGCGTAAACTCTGCGATTTATCTTCTTCAGTTTCTACCGCAGACCTAGGTAAATCCTACATCCCCTCTCCCTGGTACTTGTGTTCAGCGTCGGTTGATTGCATTAAGTTTGTTGGTGCTCTCGTTTAGAGCTTGAAAACCCTAAGTTATAATCTTTCATGGCGTCTTCATCCGCCGACCGCCCTGTTTTTTCCCCTTCTCCCACTCCCTCTCCTCCGGCTTCTCCACCTTCTTCTCCCGATCCCCAGAATCCCCAGGACCTTCTGACTTCTTCTGCTCCTCCGAATCCTCAAGACCCTCCAGTCTCCCCTGAATCCCCTCCTAAAACGCCTAAGCCCATTCCCGACTCCAGGCTGGATGTTGCGGACATGAAGAGGATGGCCGAGATGTGTAGAAATCCCGCCAGCCTGAGGTTCGAACCCCAGTCCAAATCTTTAGAGCCATTCCGTAGGATGCAGATGAATACTGCAGCCATATGGCGGGCCCAGATTGACGCCGGATTGAGACTTCCCACTCCTCCACTTCTAGTCGAAGTTTGTAATTATTTCCAGATTCCTTTCTACCAAGTAGCCCCCTCCGCCCTTCGGAGATTGTTTTGTTTCCATATTTTGTGCAGATCTCACGGTGTCGAAGACACCAAAAAGCTATTCCTTCAGACCCAATCCCTAAGATTACAGGGTGGTCCCCTGTATAGCTTCGCCGCCCGCAAAACATACCCCACCACCTTCCTCAGCTCCCTGAACTCCTATAATAAGGGCTTCCTGCCCTATTATTGCTTCGTGGTGACCTCCATGGTACTTGGCGCCAATACGGTGTCCAAGAGCTAAAGTGATATGACATTCGCACCAAACATAAGCCCGCCTCCCAAGGAACCCCCAATGATTTTGATCTGGGGGTGATAGCCAACCTTAACGCCCTAAATAACGAAGAGCCCTTCCCCTGCGAACAGCTCACCGAGAGTAACTCAGCTCTAGCAGCCAATGACTTATTTCCCCTGTATCTACGCACAGCTATAGGTAACATCACGTGTTAATAAATATGTGTATAGTCATTACTCTGATTTTGATAATGTAACATTGTTTGTCTGCAGGCATGTCGTGGAGACAGAAATGTCGGTCGATTCTTTCTGCTGATCGTCCCTCTGGTCCCGGAGGGCGTAGCTTTGGAGACGCCAGCTCCAAAGCGGATACATCAGAGCAACCCGCTGGCTCTGGGATGGACACCTCTCGAACGGTGTCTGATGTTGACAGGGTGACCACCCCCACTCGAAGCCTTCCTCCAGGCAAAGGGAAATCCATGGAGGTCCTGGCAATGTTCAGCCCAGATAGTCAGAGGGCTGGTGGCTCGGGCTCCGGTTCTCACAGGGCAAAGGGAGGGTCTGCTATTTTTAGGGGTAGTATCCTCGTGGTGGATATCTCCGAGGATGCTCCTGCTCCGGAGAAGACCCAGGACATCCCTACTCCTGCATTCACGAGAAAAAAGAGGAAGGGTACCTTGGTGTCCCTTGGAGAGAAGAGGAGGAGGGAAGCCCTGCAAAAAAGGAGTACACTAGTGGTGGAGGAAGAACCGGCAGATGAGACGGAGACCACCTCCGTGGATGCCGAAGGGGGAAATCTTCTGGCCCTTACTGCAGAGGCATCGGAGGCCTCTGCTTCCAACCCCGTCTCGTCCATGAAGGGATGAGACTTTGTACAGAAATTGCTTACCCAGATCCATTCTAAGGATCGAGATGCAACTTCCAAAATGAAGAGGGCGAAGCTGGCCAGCAGCATCGGCCAATTGTGGACTCAGGTACCCTGCACTTATTCTTACCTTGGTGGTGTTTGGTGTTTACTTTTTAGTTTCTATGCTCCGACACTTTCCCTCTGATTCCCTGCAGCTAGAATCCCACATAGGTGAGGCAATCCAGTGTATTGATTGCTACGATACACTGGAGAAAGATTTAAAAAAGGAGAAGGAGGCGCAGGCGAAGCTTGACCAGGAGGTCACGGTCCTGGTGGAACGCTTCAGCCAGGCTGATACGGACATGGCCGCACTACGAGCCAGGGTCGATCAGTTGGAGGTGGAGAAGGCCTCCCTGGCCTTAGAGCTGGAGAGGACCAAGAAGGAGGGGTATGAGAACTTGGCGCGTTTCCAGGCCCGATATCAGATGGAATATAAAGAGGCCAAGCGCCGCTGGAAAGTGGCCTGTGAAGGTGCTCTGAGGTGGGGCTATGTGCTGGATGCCCGGGACCAGTGACTGGAGTTCTTCATTTCCCCTCGGGGCCAGCAATTTCTGGACGTAATGCTGGAGGATACCCTAACGGCGTTCTAGAGGACACCAGAGTATCTGGAAGGGTTCTCCCAGCTTTTCGCCCATGTTATTAAAGAGACGGCGATGAAGACGGCGGAAGTGTTGGGGACGTCAGAGGAGCAGGCCTCTGCTCTGGATCTGGGGGGCCCTGATGGATAATATCAAAGATGAGGACCTCAACGCACTACTGGGCATAACTGCTGACTCCCTGGAGAAGCCTCTGTGGTGGTATCCGGTTCTGGATAAGGTCCTTCCCCTATTTACCTTTGGGGTTTGTCCTGATCCTGCGCCGGTTGCTCCCAAGTATCAGGCCCCTTTCTGCGAGGCGCTGAAAACATTTGTAGGGCAATTGAGAAACTGGGCTGATGTTGGCTCCCGGGGGTTTAATCAATTCAGCATGGACCCCCTCCTTTGCCTCCCGCCTTTGATGCTTCCGTCTCCACCTCTGAAGCTGTAGATCAGCTCTTTGCCTTGTACCAGAATGAAAAAGATTATACCAGAGAGGCTCTGAAGCTGTTGGACGTGGAACAGCGACTGCGCGAGGTGGATGACTCGGATACATTGAAGGTGCTCGACGAAGGGGTCCCCTCTGCCGAAGCCTCTGACGCTGCCGCTGAAGTTGTTGCCCCGAACTTCTCTACTGTTGCTCCTTCCTCTTGACTGCTTGTTATTATCCTCTCCTTCCTTCCGAGATTTGTATATCTCAATTGTAAATAATCTGTTACATTTGAATGATACTTTTTTCGTTTTACCGTGACGTAAGGTTTTGTCTTTTTTTAATTATTGATGAACTCCTGTTGCAATTTCTTCTTCATTTTGAAATGGTGTAAATTCACTTTTTGCTCTTCTGGAATTCTGTCTGTGTTGTTTTATGTTGTTGGAGTATGGGTGATTTCTCTGATCTTCGTGGCTCTGATTCCTTTTTAGCGTTCCCTACTTTGACTTTTCCTTTCATCGTTCTGGCTCTTCCTCGTGTGTATTTCTCTGACTCTTCCCTCGTACGCATTTCTCTGACTGTTACCTCGTATTCATTTCTCTGACTGTTCCCTCGTACTCATTTCTCTGACTCTTCCCTCGTATGCATTTCTCTGATTGTTCCTGATAACACTCATGTTTCCATTGTTTTTAGTGTTCATATGATGTTAATTTTATAGGAAATTGAGTGTTGGATGATTGTTTTGTGCTTAATTTGCTTTATCTTTTGAAACATGATTCTTACTCGAATTTTGAAGGAACTTTCAGGTTTATTGAATTCGAATTTGGAAAACTTATCTGAGATAGAAGTTGTAGATCGTCTCGATACGAGTTCGTGAGCGTAAACGGATCATAAATCCGAGTTTGGACAAGGAAGATATGACCAAAACAAGAAAGTCGCGCACAGCAGTGAATAGTGTTGACGGAAATTTCCGAATTTTCGGGAATTTTCGGATTTTTATATTTTCTCAGTATTTTCGAGTTCTACACTGTATTTATCTCCTGTGCCTATATATAGGTCCTTTCCCTGATCTATTAGACAGATCTTTTCACATCTCTTTACCTCTCTTTATTTCTTTTCTTCTTCTTTTTATTTTTAGACTTAGAATTTTATTGCTTCCATACATTAGCTTTATTTTTCCTGCAAGATTTCAGCTGTCATTCAACATTCATTCCGGGTTTTATTTAATTCAGTTTTTATTATTGCTTTCTTTTTAATTATGTTTATGCTTTCTTTTGCTATGTCTGGCTAGTTTCTTTTTCTGATTCTAGGGTTTGTAAATAGTTAATTGAATTTATGTGATTTATTTGTTAATACCTTCGTGCCTTCCAGTTTATGATTCATAATTCCTGGTGCTTAATTTCTTGTGAATTATTCGGTTTGAGACCTAGCGGAGATAACTGTTTAGCGGATTCAGGAATGTATGATATGATTTTAACCTTGAGACCTAGCGGAGATAGGGAGCTATTTTTAGGAGCTATTGGGAGTTAGTTGATTTTCTTGAGACCTAACGGAGATAGAGAATTTACTAATCTACGATCGTTGCTGCTCTAGCGAGAGTGATTGATTAATTAAGTGATCTCTCATCATAACTGGATTAAACTGGTACATAGGATTAATAGATTTACTGCGTAGATTTAGTTAACGAATTTACTACCCTAGGATCAGTTGTCTTTTAATATTTGATTTTTTCCTACGTGTTTTGATTTATTTTTATTTGCGTTTTAGTTTAAGTTAATTAAACCTTCTTTTTATTCGTTTGCCTGTCTACTGTTTTAGTCTGTTTAGGATATAGCTAGAGTTATTTCGTTGTATCAGTCCCTGTGGATACGATCTTCGATTGCTGTTTATACAACAATTACATCGTGTTAGTTGCGGTATTTTTGTTGCTAAGAATTTAGTGATCAGTTCCCTCGTACGCATTTCTCTGACTGTTCCCTCGTGCTGGCTGGAATACTCTGCGCGGAGCATAGCTGGTCCTAGGGACTCAGCTAACTTTCGCGGCTTACGATTAAGAAAGAACCATCTGCGCGGAGCATAGATGATCCGGGGGATGCATCCAACTTTCGCGCCTTACGATTAAGAGAACACCCTGCACGGAGCATAGACGGTCAGAGGGACCCGCCTAACTTTCATGGCTTACGGTTAAGAAAAAACCCTCTGCCCGGAGCATGGATGATCCGGGGGATGCATCCAATTTTCGCGGCTTACGATTAAGAGAACACCCTACAGGGAGCATAGACGGTCAGAGGGACCCGCCTAACTTTCGTGGCTTACGGTTAAAACGAACCCACTGCGCGGAGAATGGTTGATCCGGGGATGCATCCAACTTTCGCGGCTTACGATTAAGAAAGAACCCTCTGCGCGCAGCATGGATGATCTGGGGGATGCATCCAACTTTTGCGGCTTATGATTAAGAGAACACCCTGCACGGAGCATAGACGGTCAGAGGGACCCGCCTAACTTTCGTGGCTTACGGTTGAAACGAACCCTCAGCGTGGAGCATGGATGATCCGAGGGATGCATCCAACTTTTGCGGCTTACGATTAAGACGAACCCTCTGCTTTTCCCTTTGCATAGATGTTGACCCTGGATGTTTGCCTTCCCTTTGACTTGCTAAGCAGCAATTTAGATTGAAATTATGGGTATATACCCTACTCCCCCCTCTGGTGACATGTTCAATGCTCTGCATGAACATGTTAAGTAAAATGTGCAACGTAAAATGAGATAATTAAAGTGAATCGAGACAACACCACGGAATTCCTAAAACCACGCATCTAATTTTATTGATAACATGGCCCCGAACCTCGTTAAAACCCCTGTGGGGAAAAAGAGTATCCGGTCTACAATTTGATACTTCGTTAAACAAAATTACACATAGAATTTTTTCAAGGTGTTGATATTCCACGGTCTTGGGAGAGCTCTGCCGTCTGGATCCGACAATACGTACGCTCCGCCACCCAAAACCTCTGTGACGATGAAAGGACCCTCCCAATTGGGCTCGAACTTGCCCACTGGTTTCAGAGCGTCGGCCCTCTTAAGAACTAGGTCACCTTTGGACAGCTTTCACGCTCTGACCCTCTTGTCATATCCGGCCTTGATGATGCTCTTGTATTTCGCTGCTCTGACCTGGGCTTCATCCCTCTGCGCTTTCACTGGGTTTAGCTCTGCTCTGCGGAGTTCTGAATTTTGCTCTGTGTTATATGTTGTTATCCGGTACGACTCCAGTCTGGCCTCCGCTGGTATCACTGCATTGGATCCATACACCAGAATGAATGGTGCCTCCCCAGTTGCTGTTTTTGGGCTCGTGCGATAAGCCCAAAGTACGGTATCTAGCTCCTCGAGCCATTTCCCCTACTCTGATTTAGCTGCTTCTTGATCCCTTCGCAAATTATTCTATTTGCCAACTCTACCTGCCCGTTTGCTTGCGGATGGGCTATAGAAACGAAGCGTTGCGTTATATCCATGCGATCACAAAAATCGGCAATCCTCTGCCCTGTGAATTGGGTTCCATTGTCCGATACAATGATTCTAGGGACTCCATACCGGCAACATATGTTTCGCCAGATGAATCGTTCTACAACTCCCTCGTCGATCTTTGACACAGCCTCGGCTTCTACCCACTTGGAGAAGTAATCTGTTTACCTCGTATTCGGGCAGTTTTTGTGTATGTTTCTGTTGTGCATTCGAGCGTGTTTCATGACTTTTTGCCCTATATTTCACGTGCTCGATGATCTTTTTGGGTGTACTTTTGTCGCGTGCAGGATTCGTGAGTTGCCGAGCATTTTGGCATTGTTTCGAGCGATTTTCGAAGGCAGGCTCACGGCCGCCGCCGTGCCACGGCGGCCGCGGCCCCACGGCGCGGGCTGTGCATTTTTTGAAGGATTCTGCGAAGGGCACTCACGGCGGCGCCATCCCACGGCGGCCGCCGTCCTACGGCGCCGCCGTCCCTGGTGTTTCGACAGTTACGGATTTTCCGTATTTAAGCCAATTTTTAGGGTTTTTCTTCACACCTTCCGACCCCAGCAGCCTCCTAGGCAATTTTCCCATGTTTTCCCTTACCAAGAAGAAGAAAAAGTTCGTCACAATCCTCACCAAGAAGTTCGTCCCAATCCTCTCCAGGCCGGTTATTGGGAACACTAGCACTTCAGCGATAGTGCTCCCCACAGCAGTCCGGAATTACAATCTGAAGCCCAACGATTCAAACCTGCTGCCGCTCTTTCATGGGATGCCAAGTGAGGACGTCTTACAGTTCATCCGTGACTTCTGCTCTCAAGTGCAAACCTTCCTACTGTTGGGACTCACCGAGGATCAGTTGAGACTCAAGTGCTTACCTTATGCACTCAAGGACCGAGCTAGGACAGTGGTTACTGTCCCTGCCTGCCGAACTCCATCACCACATGGGGATGAAGGAATATTAAACTGAATTAACGTTCCGCTTTGCCCGATGATCGTTTCTTGGATTATTATTAATTTATCATACAACGATTAATCCTAACATGCTCCTATGAATTTAACAGCTGCACGTTGGAGTTCAGAAATACCTGAAGAATTCAGAAGAATTCGTCAATCTGTCGCTGAACAGGTCAGCCAACTTCAATGCTCCGTTTGACCCCTCAAACGACCTCCAATCGTATTTTGTGCACAAATACGACTTCTTCGTCTTCGAAAGAGCTTTCCGTGGCCGCATGATTCGTCTGAATCAGAGTTCTGTGGAGGAAGTTATGGCCGTTTTACGGAGACTGCCAGAACTTGGTTTCCTGCGAGAATCTGACTCCAGCTCTGATCTTCTCGACTGTATCCCGCTCAATTCCCAACGTTGGATGGACAACGAGCTATGGAAATTCCCAAGACAGAAAATCACTCACGTTCTCTGCGCCCCTTTCTGCTCTCAAAACCCTAAATTTATCAATGTGTTTTCCTGAGAGCTGACAGCTGTATTTAATAATACAGAAAAGGAGGAGGGGGCGCCAGTTTCTAGTGAGGGCCGAAAATCTGCCCTACTTGGGCTAGGAGACATTGGGCCAGCCCAGGGACCAGATACAAGGAATAAAGATGGGCCTCAAATAAATTAATTTATCTATGGTCAGCCCAGACCATAATTAATTTATAAATATCAGTTCATTCCACTAGAGAACCGATACTGACTTACCCCTTTATTGCCGGTGATGAGTCGGGGCTTGTATTTAGACTTATTAAATCTCCGTATTTAAAATATCCGACATCCATTAATTAATTAGAGCTCTGTACAGCTTAAATTAATTAATCTCTTAATAATTCCTTAAGCAGTACCACTCAAACTTTATTATACGCCTGAACTTAATCAACCTGCAGGGTTTAGCGTAATAAACCTTATTGAGCTCCTTAAGGGGATGTCATTATCCTATACCGGATACGGGTACTAATACAGATAATCAAATATCATATATTAACCGCTATCACCCAAGATACAGAGTACTCGAGTTAGTATATAACCTTCACCCATAGTAAGTCAAAGTGATATACGAGTTAACATATATATCTGAATACTTATTAGTATTAAGATTTATAAGTCACCGAGATCTTGATTCTTCACTTAAGTCAGATAGAAGAATACATCTCAAACTGTGGTCCTATCAATACGTAATGACGTACCAGTATAGACAAGTAGCCAAGACAAACTACTTCCATCTATACTGCAGCCTAAACCAATAACTTGTCCTAGAGTTATTTCGGCTGTGATCATATTATATCTCTTAAGGTTATTCCAATTATATGGTCTTCTGTGATCTACAACACACCATATAATCTACTTATATAGAGATAAAGAACATACATATGCAATCATGAACACAATCAGATAGGAGATTAGATAGTGAACTTAGGAAACATTGTATACAAGCATAAAACGTTCTTGCTTTCAGTATACAAATCCAACAATCTCCCACTTATACTAAAGCAAACTTTTAGTATACAATGCGTCTATTTACCAATCACCTAACACTTCTCCCACTTATACTTAAAGTTTCCTAAGTGGGTGGCATCAATCTGGCATCAATCGCATTCCCATCTTTCAATGACCATTTGCGATAAGCCTTTTGTGAAAGATCAGTAGGTTTCTCCAATATGTGAGAATTTATTCTTTGAGCACAAAAACCTCGATTTACGAATAATCGTATAACTTGGTACTTACTCTCCATGTGTTTAACCCCTTGTGGTTCTTGGATTCCTTAGAGTTCGCAACTGCACTTGAGGTATCACGAAGGTGATGCTCCCACGCAAACTAGGAATTACCCTTAGATCCTGGAGGTAGTGGTCAAACCAAAAGGTTTTACCTCCCAAGAAAAAACACATAGCTCGAGGTAATTATTCTTTGTTCCGGTCAGCCTGGAAATCCGAAATCATATAATCCAAAAAGGAACTAAACTGTCTAACTGGTAAACTATCCTTATTCTCTAGTCAGGGACTTGAGAATATAATTTACCACAATTCAGTGTCCTTAACTAGGACTATACTGATATTTTACAATCATGCTAACTGCATAGCAAATATAAGATCTCGTACATAGCAATCCATACATGAAGCTATCTACTGCGGAAACGTAGAATACTGCCTTCATTTCCTCAACCTTAATAGGCATCTTAAGACATAGTCTTTAGATAAAGGAACGCCATATCTAAAAGGTAGCAATCCTTTCTTGGCAGTATTCATACTACAACGAGTATTCTCAGTATCAATGTAAGACACTCGAGATAAGCCCAACATCCTTTTCTAGTGATCCCTTATTACTTTGATCACAAAGATGTATACTGTACCTCCTTAGTCTTTCATATGAGACTGTTCGGATAACCATTACTTTATGTCTGAACAATAGCTCCATATTGTCGCCAATTAGGAGGATATTGTTTACATAAAATGCAAGATTAACCACATCACCGATGACACGAGAGCGATTGACACGAGATGTTTCTCTCCCTCCCTCACGTAACCTCGATGGTTTAAGTGAGCTGCTATGGGTAAAATGATCCGAATGTTCTGAGCATGGCACTGGCGAAAATATCATCATAACCTATACCCTCACACTGGGCATAACCTTTCGCCACCAGTCTAGTTTTAAAAACTACGACCTTGCTCATTCGAACTTATCATTCTCTTGTATACTCACTTGCAACCTATGGCTTTACGGCATTCTGGTAGCAAGATTTTCTTAGTATACAACCATATTCTTAATGGATTGCTCCATTGAGGCGTGCCAGGAATCTACATTCTCGTCTTCCACTAATTCCAAGTAGATATCTGGGTCGATTCTCTTATATTCACTACCAGAGACTGAATCCAAAGATTCTCCCAAGAATATAAATCGATCGGGTTGTCCCACAACCCTCCCACTACAATGGATCTGTGGTGGCACATGTGTGTCAACAGTGCGTGCAGTGTCTTGTGGTACAAAACTCTTGCACACTTGGCTTGGGTGATGGAATCGCCTGTCTAATGTTTTCAATTTCTTGAAGCACACTATCTGACTTGGATTAGTAATTACTCCCATAGTCCACTTCTAAGAATCGTGTGTCATTGCTAATAACCACCTTCTGATTCTTTAGGACTAATTGCAAAGATACATTACTCATCATCGAACATATTTTTCCAAGAGTGACCTATTTCTTCTCTCCACCACACCATCTTATATAGGGATTACACGGTGTAGTAAAACTGGGTTGGAATCCCAAACACTGACAATGAATCAGAAAAGATCATTCCTAACACATTATTGGCCCTTTATCCCCTTTGCCATGAATGACCCGGTCTCCATCTTTTCCTCTATACAGGATTCGCAGGTTCGAAATAGTACAACCTGGATTGAATCCAATGTACTTATTTAGACACGAGCCTTTGGATCCTATTAAGATAGATGTGACCTATTTCTAGGGTATCAATATATGTGTAAGATCCTCATGAGAGATTAGCCTTAACTTTTCTCTTTCTTTTGTTCGATGATGTAAATGCAATATAAAGGTATTTTGTAGACAAGTTATAGTATGAAGAGAGATGTTCAAAATACCAAAATAGACAACTTTGTCATTTCTTATGATAGAAACACCACTATCAAAAATGACATAAGATCCATCTATTCAAAATTTTGGAACATGATAAGGAACTCTCAAAAACTAAACTATGTCTTTAGAACTTGAAGACAAGGCTTCAATTGCAATAACTGCGACTCTAGTCACGTTGCCTATGAAGACAATCATCTCATCACTTCTCAGCTTCCTTGTCAGCTTAAAAGGCCATGCAAGGTGTAACAATCATTATCAGTTTCTCTCGTTATCCACTACTCACAACTGAGTAGAAAATGAGCTGATATGTCTCAGTTACTATAGCAAGTGAAGTACCTTAACCCTTTGCCTTGAGTATTGAAAAAAAAAATCTTCAATACTCAATCTTATCACACCACTACTCCCACTATTTCCCTTGTCTTTCTTGCCCCTTTGACCCTTCTTCTTCCCGTCATTCGACGAAGAAGATGGCTCTCCTTTGGCAATAACAAGTGCTTGCACATCTCTTTCCCACAACTTCCTTAGCCGTAACTAGAGCATTCAACAACTCAAAAAGAGTATTATCTTTCTTGCTTATAACAGCGTTGAGGCGGAAGTTCTTAATTAAAAGACTTGGGAAGAGAGTTCAGGATAATATCGACTCTTGCCTCACCGTCGATACTCCCACTGAGCAAGTCAAGTCCGTCAAGAATTGCATGACATGCTCGCGCACTGAGCTGTGCTCACTCATAAAAATAACAAGATTACTCTCATCAAATTTAAATGAGCAGCTCAGTCTGACTCTCCGAACACTTTCTTGAGATTCAGCATGATGCTAATAGCATCGTCCATGCCCTGATGTTGGAACTACAAGGTTTGTGACATTACACTCATAATATAGCATATAGCCACATTATTCGTCTTATGCCACCATTTATGTAATTCCTTTTTCTCATCAGTTGACTATTGTTCGGATCATAAGAACGTGGAGTAGTAAGCAACACAAAAAATGTGTTAGTTTGTGATAAAGATAAAAAATCCAAAAACTGCGTTTCCATTTTATATATGTGGCCCGGTTAAAAGACTTTGTGCAAGAATAAAGAAACAGGAGACATAGACATATCTGAAAGTAAACAAAATTAAACATGAACGCATATAGTTCGTAACAATAATATTGTAACCTTTTGATAAAACAATATTAGTGAAACCTCCAACGGCTCAAAGAATTCCATATGTAAGCCACGTGGGGTGGACAGTTACACATGAACTCCTCAACCAGACTATTCACCTAGTCATTTAATTTCCATGTCAACTTAACCTTTTGACAAAAGAAATTAATAGTTGGCACCTTGACTAGACCATATCATCATCAAGAAGGGACTCCGTGGGGGAGTTGTACATTGTACTTGATATGATATCTAAGCAATGACCACAATTTAACCTTGAAAATTAAATTCTCGAAATTGACATACTCACTCGGACCATGCCGCTTTCAATTTAATTTTCTTGGTTATCTTATTTAATACGATTCTCCAAAGTACTTGTGAAAATTACACAAGTAAGCCACGTGGGGTGGACCGTTACTGCATAACTCCCACTACTTTAATGGTTTAAATATTTTTATAGAAACCTCTTCTGACAAACTTATGAGAAATAAATACGAAGTAAGCCACGTGGGGTGGACCGTTACTCATATTGCTAAACACTTTGTCTAGAGACCGCATGTGGAGGTCTATATAATTTTAAGAATAAAAATTATTTCAAAATAACCACAATCTAACTTTGAAATTAAATTTTCGAATTTGACATACTCACTCGGACCATGCCGCATTCAATTTAATTTCTTAGTTATCTTATTTAATTCCATCTTCTAAAGTACTCGTGAAAATTATACAAGTAAGCCACGTGGGGTGGACCGTTACTGCATAACTCCCACTACTTTAATGGATTTAAATATTTTTATAGAAACCTCATCTGACAAACTTATGAAAAACAAATACGAAGTAAGCCACGTGGGGTGGACCGTTACTCATATTGCTAAACACTTTGTCTAGAGACCGCTTGTGGAAATCTAAATAATTTTTAATCATCCATAAAATTATTAAGCTTAGTCTTTTTTCTTTCAAAAGGTTTGATCATGCTCAACACATAATCCTAAACATGCTCATCTAGAACGCAACATGTAAAACATGCTAACAGAATTCTAAAACATGCTTAAGAAAAATGATAAACCTAGCATGTTTGTCTAAGCGCAGTTAATAAACATATATTAACAAGCAGAGACAATAACAGCATGCAAAGAGCATAAAGGATTAACACCACGACATTCAAAGAACAGAAATAAAACAATAAAGTTCTTCGTGACCCATTCGTGGAACCCCATATTTCTAATCTATTACAAAAAACAGAAAAGAAATAAAAAAATAAAACTCAAAAACGTAAACTCGGCCCGTCTTTGAAAAGCTAGGGTTTGGGCCCCCTAGGGTTTGAAAATTCGGCCACCTAGGGTTTGGAAAACCCTAGGCGCCGCCGCCTCTCTTGGCAGCCTGCCCTCCGCCGCACAGCAGCCACCCGGCGCTGCAGCAGCGCCCCGGCGCTCAAGGCAGCCCGGCGCTGGCAGCAGCCTCCTCGGCGAGCAGCAGCGGCAGTCGGCATCGCTCGGCGCCTCCAGCAACAGCAGCGCACGTCCAGCAGCAGCAGCGCACGGGTGTCGCCCGCTGGGCGCGCAGCAGCTCGTGCAGCCTCGGCAGAACCGGCGTGAAGACAGCAGCCTCGGCAGCAGCGGCCGCACGACGTCTGCTGGGCGCGCAGCGCGCAGAGCGCGCACTCGCAGCCCTCGGCGCGCACAGCCCCTGCTCGCCGCCTGTCCTCCCTCGCCCAACCTTGCTCGACCAGCCTCGGCAGCACACGGCGCACACCAGAGGCCACAGCAGCGGCGGCCAAGCATCGCCCGACCGGGTGCGCAGCGCACAGCGCGCGTGCGCACGACCCTCAGCGTGCACAGCCCCCGCCTTGCCCTGGTCTGTCTCGCCTCTCACACGGCATCTGGTAAGTCTCAGCAGCCGTAGGCGCGCGCGCAGCATCGCACGGGCACGCACGACAGCGCCGCCCGGCGCGCCTGCGGCGCACGCCGCCTCCCGGCGCAAACTTACCTCCGTGGATCTTAACTCCAATCCGTCCTTCGTTATTCCGGTCTGATCGTCGTCGTCTTCGTCTCGTTTTCCACAATTACAGATTACAACCGAAAAACAAAAACAATTTAAATTCTAATCTAACCACGGATTTTTCTCGCGGTGAAAAAACGATTACAACGTCAAAACGACGTATCCCACGAATCAACAGACCACGAAGAACAACAGCAGTTAAACAAACGCACATTATTAATCGTACATAAATTAATAATAGAGCCAAGAAATTAATCCTGGGCTCTGATACCAATTGAAGGAATATTAAACTGAATTAACGTTCCGCTTTGCCCGATGATCGTTTCTTGGATTATTATTAATTTATCATACAACGATTAATCCTAACATGCTCCTATGAATTTAACAGCTGCACGTTGGAGTTCAGAAATACTTGAAGAATTCAGAAGAATTCGTCAATCTGTCGCTGAACAGGTCAGCCAACTTCAACGCTCCGTTTGACCCCTCAAACGACCTCCAATCGTATTTTGTGCAGAAATACGACTTCTTCGTCTTCGAAAGAGCTTTCCGTGGCCGCCTGATTCGTCTGAATCGGAGTTCTGTGGAGGAAGTTATGGCCGTTTTACGGAGACTGCCAGAACTTGGTTTCCTGCGAGAATCTGACTCCAGCTCTGATCTTCTCGACTGTATCCCACTCAATTCCCAACGTTGGATGGACAACGAGCTATGGAAATTCCCAAGACAGAAAATCACTCACGTTCTCTGCGCCCCTTTCTGCTCTCAAAACCCTAATTTTATCAGTGTGTTTTCCTGAGAGCTGACAGCTGTATTTAATAATACAGAAAAGAGGAGGGGGCGCCAGTTTCTAGTGAGGGCCGAAAATCTGCCCTACTTGGGCTAGTTGACATTGGGCCAGCCCAGGGACCAGATACAAGGAATAAAGATGGGCCTCAAATAAATTAATTTATCTATGGTCAGCCCAGACCATAATTAATTTATAAATATCAGTTCATTCCACTAGAGAACCGATACTGACTTACCCCTTTATTGCCGGTGATGAGTCGGGGCTTGTATTTAGACTTATTAAATCTCCGTATTTAAAATATCCGACATCCATTAATTAATTAGAGCTCTGACAGCTTAAATTAATCAGTCTCTTAATAATTCCTTAAGCAGTACCACTCAAACTTTATTATTACGCCTGAACTTAATCAACCTGCAGGGTTTAGCGTAATAAACCTTATTGAGCTCCTTAAGGGGATGTCATTATCCTATACCGGATACGGGTACTAATACAGATAATCAAATATCATATATTAACCGCTATCACCCAAGATACAGAGTACTCGAGTTAGTATATAACCTTCACCCATAGTAAGTCAAAGTGATATACGAGTTAACATATATATCTGAATACTTATTAGTATTAAGATTTATAAGTCACCGAGATCTTGATTCTTCACTTAAGTCAGATAGAAGAATACATCTCAAACTGTGGTCCTATCAATACGTAATGACGTACCAGTATAGACAAGTAGCCAAGACAAACTACTTCCATCTATACTGCAGCCTAAACCAATAACTTGTCCTAGAGTTATTTCGGCTGTGATCATATTATATCTCTTAAGGTTATTCCAATTATATGGTCTTCTGTGATCTACAACACACCATATAATCTACTTATATAGAGATAAAGAACATACATATGCAATCATGAACACAATCAGATAGGAGATTAGATAGTGAACTTAGGAAACATTGTATACAAGCATAAAACGTTCTTGCTTTCAGTATACAAATCCAACAGGGGAGAGGCATGTGAGAAGTTCATGCTCAAGTACTATCCTAGTCACAAGACACAGGAGATTAGGAGCCAGATAATGAACTTTATGCAAGAAGCTGATGAGCCTCTCCACGAGGCTTGGGAGAGATTCCAAGAGCTCCTCCGCCAGTGCCCACAGCATCATGTTGATGCAGTTCTTCTATGACGGATTGATTCAGACGGCACAGTTTGTGGTGGATAGTACCGCAGGGGGCAACATTGCCCGAAAGACAGCCAATGAGCTCAAAGAGATCTTCGACACACTCGCCGCGAGTTCTCAACAAAAGTCGGTAAGAGGAAGGAGGGTTGAAGCGAATGCAGTAGCTCCAAACAATGAGCTTCAGAAGCAGGTAGCTGACTTGATGAGGCAAGTACAGCACCTCACGATGAACCAGGTGGAGGCTCCACCCGTTCGAGCGCCACCAGCAGAAGGATATGGCATATGTGGCGATTTTGGTCATGGCACCAACGCGTGCCATCGCATGGGGGATTTCACATCTGAAGGAGGAGCAGAGGTCTATGCTGCTCAGAGCTATCCGGGGAGGACTCAATTTGAACAGGGGCCCAGCTTTAATCAAGGGCAACAAAGCTCCAACTCGGGTTGGAGAAATGAGCAGAATTTGGGATGGAGGAACCAAGCTCCTGGCCAAGGGTTGGGATCTAACCAAGGCAATCAGTTTCCCCAACCTCCACGGCAATTGGGGTATCAGAACCAGCAGCAGTTCTATCCATCTCAACAACAGCCCTCATTCCCTCAGCAGCAGCATTACCCTCAACCATATCAGCAACAGCAATCACCGCAGCAACTCTACCCACCTCAGCAGCACCAACCTCCTGGCCCCTTATTTGAAGATCAGATGCAAGCTTTCATGCAAGCTAGCAAACAGGCGATGGAGGCTCAGAGTGCTACCATCAAGCGCCTCGAGACTACAGTTGGGAAACTAACAGGAGCCTTGAATCAGTTGCAGCAAGAACAGCCAACTGGGAAGTTCCCAAACCAGGACCAACAGCCACATCAAGCTCATGCCGTGGCGGTAATCAAGGAAAATGCCCCTAATAACCACGGGGAAATGGAGAAGCAGAACCGTGCAAGCAATCAAGGCAACCCAATGCCCCAGTGAGCCACTCCCACCTGTCACTGTTGCACCAGACCAACCACCACCCAAGGAAGGAGATCCAGGTAGCTTTATTTTTGATATTAGCTTAGGTGGGGTTGAAAAGGTTTTGGGAATGCTTGACTTGGGCGCGGCAGTCAATTTGATGCTGCTTGATATTTTTGAGAAATTGGGAAACAAAGAGCTGAAATGCACGAATATTAAGATAGAGCTAGCTGACGGCTCCATTAGCAGCCCACGAGGGCTTGTTGAGGATGTGGAGGTGGTCATGAGGGGGATTAGAGTCTTGGCTGATTTTGTTGTCCTGGATGTGGGAAAAGGGATTAGAGGCGAGAATGGGCATCTCGTGCTACTTGGCCGACCCTTTATGGCTACCACCCATACTCGCATCGATGTGGGTACGGGAACTGTAAGTATGGTAGGGGCAGGTAGAGCGGTAACATTCTCTGTTTTTGATAAAAAACCTACTACCCCCACTCCCTTAATTCAAATCTGCTCTTATGTTAAAACAGTTGATGCTTTGGATGGGGATTGTATGGTGCAGGACTTCCTTAATAAGCTACAGGAAGAGGACGAGATCGTGGAAGAATTTCTTGCTAACTTGCAAGATGAAAGTGAGGTTGAGAGAGAATTCTTGGATAAGCTACAAGAGGAAGATGATAAAGAGCAAGGCTTTCTGTGTGCATTGCTACTGGAAGAGAAGCTAGATGAGGTTGGGTCACTCAATTTCGTTGGATGTGTGGATAGAGGGCCATCCCAGGATATGAGCATGGAGGACTCATTTGGAGGACCCGCAGCTGCAATTCAAGAAGATGTGTTTACAAGGGCGCTAAGGCAGCTGGAGCTCCAATCGGATTTTGGTTAAAGGGGTTCTCTTAGTCGGGCTGGCGACTTAAAATCTGGCACTGCATGGGAGGCAACCCATGTTTTCTTGCTTTTTCTTGTTTCGTTTTTATTTCGTTACGTTTGTGTTGTGTTTTGTTGCTTTTGTTGTTTGGTGCAGGTTGTTGCGTTGGAGACTGCTTGTTCTTTGGATGAGAGAGAGGCAGACATCGTGGGACGTTACAGACTCACCACTGGATCGATATTTAGGGAAGTTTCCTCTTTCACCCCTCTTTTTGTTTGCACTGAGGACAGTGCCAGAGTTTAAGTGTGGGGGGGGGGTGTTTGTTGGTAGTTGTGAATCCTGTGGGTGTCTTCTTGCTGTGATCTTGGGCTTTCTTGTGTGGGGCGAATGGTCCCCTTATCTTGGACTCTTGTTGTTTTTAAGTGCACCTCGCATGTTGATGGTGGTTCACTAGCGATTCTGGATTGTGTCTGTGTGGTTTGTTATCTTTGTTCTTCTTGATTGATTTGTTCCCAATGAAGTGTAATTAGTTTAAGGTTTTGGTGCAACACCCTGATGAGCAACTCTTGACGTGATTTGTCAGGTAGATGCTAAGGGGAGTGTTTTCAGTGCAATTTCCTAATATCTGTCTCTGTGTTGAATTGTTTGGTTGGTTGTTGAGTTTCTAATAGCCTGGGTCTCTGCTCCTCTAATGATTTCATTATGAGCATGGGAAACCACACGAGAACATTTTGGATCACCTCCAAAAGTGCAATTTCGTGAATTATGGCCCATCTATTAAGACCGAAAATAACTTGACCCAAAAAAAAAAAGAGAAGTGTAGTGTGAAAAGTGAAAGAATATGAAAAATGAATGAGATATGATTGTAAAGGAAATTGCATTAGGAAATTCACCCTTAGCGGAGAATTGGGTCTGATCGGATTGAGTTGTATCACCTTGTTGTTGCACTTTTAAATCTTAGCTTTGAACACTTGATTGGGGGGCATTGATGTCTTGAAGGACTTGGATTGGTTTGTGTTTGTTTGGTGAGAAGAATCGCTTGTGGATTTTCTTTCAATTTTGTGATTGTTGCTTGAGGACAAGCAAGGATTTAAGTGTGGGGGGTTGTTTACCACGTATTTGGGCAGTTTTTGTGTATGTTTCTGCTGTGCATTCGAGCGTGTTTCATGACTTTTTGCCCTATATTTCACGTGTTCGATGATCTTTTTGGGTGTACTTTTGTCGCGTGCAGGATTCGTGAGTTGCCGAGCGTTTTGGCATTGTTTCGAGCAATTTTCGAAGGCAGGCTCACGGCTGCCGCCGTGCCACGGCGGCCGCCGTCGAGACAGCGGCCGCGGCCCCACGGCGCGGGCCGTGCATTTTTTGGAGGATTCTGCGAAGGGCACTCACGGCGGCGCCGTCCTACGGCGGCCGCCTTCCACGGCGCCGCCGTCCCTGGCCTTTCGACAGTTACGGATTTTCCGTATTTAAGCCCATTTTTAGGGTTTTTCTTCACACCTTCCGACCCCAGCAGCCTCCTAGGCGATTTTCCCTTGTTTTCCCTTAGTTTTAGAGTAGTTAGAAGCATCATAAACATCTTTTGATTCGTTGGATTAAAGTTAATGTTATTTTGCATTCCGTTGGATTGGATTTCCGGATCGTACGCGTATGTAAGAACTCAGTTTATGTTTTCTATATGAATGAATGCTAGTTTATTTCCATTGCTTAGATTATTGATGCTTAGTATTCAATTGATTAAATGTTTATTCTTTTATCTTGCCTAGATAATCGTTGTTTATGATTTATTGATTTATCTAATGCTTTCTAGATTGCTAGCTAGAACCCTAGGTTTATTAGTTCCCTGCGTTCTTAATCTGCTTCCTATTTTCGCCTAGACTGATTTATATGCTTTCTGTTGATTCTACATTAGATAATTTTACAAGCTTTATTTAATTATGCCTAGGTTTAAGGAGAGAGTGTCAGACCCAACTACCCGATTAGAGTGTTTAGGTTTCCTTTCCTGTTTCCTGTGAGTAGCACGATCGAAGCCCTGCTAAGCCTTCCTTGAGAGACGACTTGAGTCACCTTACCGCCCTAGGACGACCTCGTATAAATTCGAGTCCATCCGCTAGGTATTTTTGGATGAGTCATAATCCACCGCCACGATGAGAAAACATTTGCTCCCTGGTGCCGTAGGCAATTTCCCGACGATATCTATGCCCCATTTGTCAATGGGCAAGCAGCATACATTACTCCCATAGTCTCCCCTGGAATATTGATCTTACCGTCATGCCTCTGACAAGCCTCGCATTTGTGAATGAATTCTCTGGCGTCATTAGTGATGGTTGGCCAATAGAACCCTGCCCGGATAGTTTTTCGTATGAGATCCCTGAATCTCGTGTGCCCACCACAGCAACCTGCATGAATTTCTGTCAGAGCAAAGTTAGCCTCCTCAGGAGATAAATATTTTAGTAAAAGATGGGTGAAGGAACGCTTGTAGAGTTGATCATTGATCAAGCAATAATTCTCATATCGGGCCCTCTGATTGGATTCTTTGCTCAATCGTTCCCCTGTTCTGAGAAAGTGTATAATTGGAGCCCGCCAATCATCCCGGATTTCCATCGCAAAAACTTGGGAAGTTCCCATTTCTCTGGTATCGCAGAGCAGCGTGATCTCATCAGTCCATGTTTGCTCCACTGCACTGGCAACCCGTGCTAATAGGTCTGCCCGAATGTTCTCTTGTCGAGAGATCTATTCTATTTTGAATTCCATAAATTTTTTATTCAGTTCAGTAATCTTGCAGTGGTATGCCCGCATCCGATCCTCTTTGATGTGATATCCTCCCGAGAGTTGTTGAGCCACCATATGTGAGTCGGTTCGGATGATGACACACTCCGCCCGCAACTCTGACAAAATATGTGTTGCTTTGACCACGGCCTCATACTCGGCTTCATTGTTGGACATCTTACAAGTGAATTTGATAGCGAATTGGTATACCTCAGATCCTGGAGAAATGATATACACTCCGATCCCACATCCCTTCCTTTGTAACCGATCCATCCACGAAAGCCACCCAAAACTCTTGCACAGGGCGACGAGTAGTTTCTTGAATAAAATCCGCAAGGGCTTGGGCCTTGATAGCCATCCTCGGCTCATAATCCACATCATATTCACCATGCGCCCTGAAAGATTTGGCCTCCCTAGCAGTTTTGTGAAAGGTAAGGCAGTTCGAACCACCACGCGGTGTGATAAGAAGTAGGGTCTTAGTTTCCGGGCTGTGACCATGACTGCCAAAGCAGCCTTTTCAATTTCTGAATAGTTTAATTCAGGCCCTTGAATCACCCGGTTGACAAAGTAGATTGGCCTCTGATAGCTCCACTCCTCTCTGATAAGGACAGAGCTAACTGATTCCTCGCCCACTACTATGTACAAATATAATACTTCCCCGAGGAATTGGTTTGGTTAGAGTCGGGAGCTCCGATAAGTATGCCTTGAGATCATCGAAAGCTGATCGACACTCCGCATCCCATTCAAATCGGGTCCCCTTCCTTAGAATCTTAAAAAATGGCAAGCGTCGCTCTAGCCGATCGTGAGATAAACTTACTCAGGGCAGTGATACGCCCATTCAGAGTTTGCACCTCTTTGATTCCTTTGGGTGGTGTCATATCCATTATGGCTTTCACCTTGTCCAAGTTGACCTCGATTCCCGCCGGAGTGACCTTGTACCCCAAGAATTTCCTTGTGGTGACTCCGAAGGTGCACTTCGCTGGATTAAGCATGAGCCTATGATTTCTGATGACTGTGAAAATTTCTTCCAGGTCAGTGACGTGATCCTCTGCCCTGATACTTCGCACGAGCATATCATCCACGTATACTGATATATTCTTCGAGAGTTGTTCCTTGAATATTTTTTCCCTCATTCTTTGATATGTAGCCCCCGCATTTTGAAGACCGAACGGCATGCTCCTCCAACCAAATACCCCGCAGTAGACGGCAAAGGCCATTTTGGCAATATCCCCTTTATGCATTTTGACTTGGTGATACCCCTGATAGGCATCCATCATGGATAGCAACGCACATCCCGAGGTAGAATCTACAAGTTGGTCAATCCTTGGCAAATGATAATGATCCTTAGGGCAAGCAGTATTCAAGTCCCTGTAGTCCACACACATGCGCCAAGTGTTTATCTTTTTGGCCACCATCACGGTGTTTGAAATCCATTTCGGGTACTGGACCTCTTCGATATGACCTGCATCTAGTAATCCCTGGACCTGCTCTCTGATCGCAACATCTTTTTCAGCCCCAAAGTGTCTTGTTCTTTGTTTTACTAGGTTTTACATTGGGGTCTACATTGAGGCAATGTTCCGCCAATCCTCTGTTGAAGGCGAACACATCTGCATTCCTCTGCAAGCAATTGATTAGCTCTACTCTGGTTTGTTCACTCATGGATGACCCGATTTTTATCTGAAAACCCTCTTTTCCCGAGAATAGTTCACTCATATTACACACATCATTGGTAGATATCAAAGCAGATTTCTCTGAATTGTCTCAATCATTTAACAGCTCTGTCAGTTCCCGTCGTTCCTCTGTCGGAGCAACGATATCACCCGTCTTCCCCTTTTTCCTAGTGTCTGATCCCTCTGTCACCCTATCTCTTTTTTTGCCCGAAGAGTGCGTGAGCATTCGCACATGGTATTCCTTTGACATCTTTTGATCACCCCAGACTTCCCCCACTCTTCCACCGCCGATTGGGAATTTCATTTTTAGATGGAATATTGAAATGATTGCTCTGAACGCCGTCAGAGCAGGGCGTCTGAGTATCACGTTGTAAGATGGTTTAGGCATGTCTACCACCAAAAATCGTATCATCCCGTTTTTGCAGGTATCTGCCCTGCTGAGAGTAACTGGTAACTCCAGCGGCATGACGATTTCTCCGCTGAATCTGAACAGAGGGGCGTTCGTGGGTTCAATATTAGCCTCGATCCCCATACTTTGGAGACATTCTAAGCATAAAATATTCACCGCACTCCCGGAGTCCACGAAGATGCGATGTACAATACAAGTTTCTATGTCGGCCGTGAACACCAGCGCATCATCATGGGGGTACATGAGTGTCCTCAGGTCCTCTGATCCGAAGGTTATGACTGGTTCCTCTGCTGTGCCTATGATTTCCATTACTTGTTTAGGGTAATATCCTGACCTCACTGCCCGCACAACCTGTTTCTTGGCTCGGTTGGAGGTTGGTAGCTCGTTTTCCCCAAAAATCATGTGCACCTCCCTTCTAGCCGAATGGGGAGGTATCCGAGCCTGTTCGATTTCTCTGTGCTGATCACGGTTTTCCTCCGAGCGTCGGTCTCGATTATTTTCCTGAGCTTGCCTCTGATCATTTCCCTGAGCCTGCTGACCCTGAACTTCATTTCCTCTGGCTATCAATTGATCCAGGTTACCCTGGCGTACTAAGAGTTCTAGCTGGTGCTTAAGATGTCCACAGTATCTAGTATAGTGCCTATAGGCATTGTGGTATTCGCATAGTTTGTTGTTAGGCCCCGGCTGTGGTTGCCCATCCCTGTAAGTACCCGGTGCCCTGAAAAACCTCTGGTTTTTAATCAGGTGAAAGATTTCGTCATGTGGATTGTTCAGAGGAGTGTATTCATCGAAGCGATTGACCTCGTTCATGGTACGTTGCTGACGGGGTGGTGCCTCTGCATGTAGTACCCTAGGGGGCAACCCTCTGAAAGGTGCCCGATCTTGGTCCCTACTGTTCTATTCTGGTGCGACCTCGGCCCTTCTGGCCTTGCTGCTTATCATTTTCTGCCGTTCGGGCGTCTTCTAATTGCAAATATCCTGGTAATCTTGGCATGATGTCATCAAAATCTCTGGCCGGTCTGATCTGTAAGTCATCAAAGAAAAGCCCGGGCTTCAACCCTCTAACATATGCACAGTTTTTTATTTGTGACTCAGCCTCTGGAACCTCCAGAGCAGCGAGATTAAATCGCAACGTTTCATGTTGGTCTTGTTTTATATCCATGAGAGAGATGGCTGACTTGCCTACCCTTCGCGAGCTCGCGAACTGTCTGAGAAAATGTGTTTGAAGGTCCTCAAAAGAGTGAATAAAGTTTGGGTCCAAAGTCCCGAACCATAACTGCGCGGGTCCAGCCAAAGTGGTAGAAAATATACGGCACTTGATGCCCTCTGAGTACATGTGTAAGATGACGAGCCCTTCGAACCTGCTGAGGTGCACGTCGAGGTCAGTAGTGCCATCGTAGTCGAGTGAAATGGGTTTGTAGCTCCTTGGCAGAGTGTCCACCAAGATATCAGCAGAGAACGGGCTCCTAGCTAGTGGTGGTTTTGACCTTTGATGTTTTTGTCCGCTTGTCATCCCTGTATCTCCCTTGTTCCTTCCTGTCCCTCTGTGAATCATGAACGTGGTGGCGTTTGTGGCTCTTGTGCCCCTGCTTGCTAGAGGTGTACTCTGGTTCTCGTTCCTCTGACCTTCTCAGTCTGACGGGATTTCTCTGACCTGTAAGACTTCCCTGCTCTGTGAGATCTCTCTGACCTCTGTGCTTTCTCAACCCTCAGAGACTTCTCCTTCAGAGTATCCTCCAGATCTTTGAGTTGATTTTTCAGTTGTGACACCTGATTTTTCAGCCTTGCATTTTCCCTTGGTCTTTCATCTTCGAAAATAGGAGTAATGGAATGACTATCAGACTCGTCCACCCCCTCCCTTCTGACAATGCTACGCAACACAGTGCGGCTCCCCTCTGGCCTCCTCTCCGGTTCCCTCTCAACAGGGAATTTCTGTGTTTCTTTCGGCAGTGCAGGTTGTTTGTTGGCAACTTGTTCGTTCACCTGCAGAGCAGCGTGAGGTGGGAGTTCAGTGCTCTGCTGGTTGAGCATTCCCAGCGGAGGAGCAGTAGCGGGGACAGTCGGGACGAACGAAGTTCCCAGTGCCTGACGCACAGTGATGAGGAGTAAGGATCTCATCAGCCACCCTATTCCAGAAATATCAGGTCAGCACAGAAACTAGGAGATGAGAATCAGCAGCGCCGATTTAGGCTCCAAACGTACTTGGTTCAAAGAGCATAGATGCGTCATACCATTATCGAAGCAAGTCAGAGGCACATACTAAAGTCTGCGCAGACTAGAAGAGACGACTTAACCTCAAGATAACACCTGGAGAGGACTCAAAGAAAGAAACAACTTCAGCGAGAACAAGGATCAAAAGAGCTGCGTGGATAAGACCAGAAGGCAACACACACGAGGGGATCAATTACGCCCTATATAAATGTTAGCGCAGACCAAGGTCCGTCCAGTTTAAGACGGCGCAGACTCAGAGCCGCCCCGTTTTAGGCCGCGCAGATAAAAGTTCGTCCCGATTAAGTCAACACAGATGAAGGCTCGCCCCTATAAAGTCGGCGCAGACGAAGAGTGGAAGCGACTAGTGTCGAGCTTAGGAGGACCACATGTTCAGCATAAAGCTGCGGAGTAGTTAGGAAAGTTTGTTAATAGATAGAGAATCATTCACGAGCATCGCATATGGAGCACGTGAATGACCTGTAAAGTCTTCTTTACCCTTCGCCCTAATGTAGCTCTATAAATACTCCTTGTAACCCATCATAATAGATACGCAAAAATACTTTAAGGGATTCGTCTGCAAGTTTGAAGCAAGTTTTCTCTCATATCACTACACAGGTTATTTCGACCTCCTTCTCCGATTTGTTTAGATCTAGGTTTGAATGTGGAGCTTCACCAACTGGCGCAGACAAAGGCATCAACTGCAACATTTAAGGCATTAATTGCACAATTCAAGGTATAAATTGCACGACGAGGGCATTAATTGCACAATTCAAGGCATAAATTGCACGACGAGGGCATTAATTGCACAATTCAAGGCATAAATTGCACGACGAGGGCATTAATTACACAATTCAAGGCATAAATTGCATGACGAGGGCATTAATTGCACAATTCAAGGCATAAATTGCACGACGACGGTATTAATTGCATAATTCAAGGAATAAATTGCACGACGAGGGCATTAATTGCACAGTTCAAGGCATAAATTGCTCGACGAGGGCACTAATTGCATGATCCAAGGTACAAATTGCAAAATCTAAGGCATTAACTGCAACTCCTAAACCGCGATGATCAGAGTCTCCAGGCGGCACAGACCAATATCCCAAGTCTGCGCAGACGAACACAATGCCTAAGTAATCAGCCGAAGTTCCCATTATTAAACCACGGGTTCAAACATTTTTAACGTACGCAGGGGTGCAGGGAATTAATTAAAACAACGACCCTAGTTATCATTTGAAGTATAATCTGACCCGAAGAATGTCATCTTACAACAGCAACAGAGAGATTATAAATAACAAACAATATTTACGAGAGCACAGCGCGAAATAACGAACAGCTGTCAAGAAAGGGAAAATACCAGAAAGGAAAGATTCATACAAAAGATAAACAGGTTATACCAATCTTAGTCACAAAAATCTCGGTACAGATACTCAAAGTTTTTACAAATCAAATACATAAATATTTCAAGGTCTAGGGATTGGGGGTCGGAGCCGGGGGATCTTCCATCTGCAGCTCCTTGTCCGCACTACCGCTGTCATCATCACCAGAGGGTCCATGCTGCGCAGGATCATGAGCTCCGGATGTCGGCGCCGCCTCAGCCACGGGAGCCGGTGCATAGAACACCCCACCGCCGGGGAAGTTACCCCGAACTGATCGAATACGAGGGCGGATAGCGTCCAGGTAAGGGGTTCTCACGAAGGGCTCTGCCGGCAAGGGGTCAGCGCTGCGGCCGGTCACAAACAGGCTAATCGCCTTGTCTACAACCGGGAACCACCACTCCGGAGTTCTCAGCGCATTTGCATCGATACCCAGAATCCCTCCGAGACCACTCGAGTCGCTGGCATTCAGCACTGCATCATTCTCGCATAAAGCTCGTTGCTCGGGAGAGGCTTGTATCAAGTTGAGAGTGACCTGGGTTAACTCCTTAACAAGCCATTGCAGCGCTGGTCAGATCCGCAAGGGCACGAGGGGCAATGCCCACTCTAGAGGTCATCCCACCGTCGAAAGGATGGGAAGGAGAAGCAAGCATCTGAGCAGAAGAGTCGGCATCCTCCGAGATCAGTTGAAAGGTTTCTGGCTGCGCCGCCGCGTCGCTACCTTCTTCTTCTTCTTTTGCTGGGGTTGTTTCTTAGTCGGAGCCCCTTTTTGTTTTCTCTGAATCAGGGGACTGCTCTCTTCCGTATCTTCATCGCCCAGTTCCTCATCGCGAAGCTGAAAAGGACTGAGCTGGGGCCGATGAGAGGCCGAAGACCCCGCTGCAATGGCCTGAGCGGCGCTGCCAACGGTCTGCGTAGACGGGGCCGATGGGTCAGCTCCTGTTTGAGCAAAGTTAAAGCTGGCGACGACACCATGTGACGGTGTTTTCCACGAATCCATACCTAACACGGATTAATCAACATGAAAAACACGTCAGAAACATATTTCAAGAAATAATACGAGCATCGGCAAGATAAAAGGAACAGATAAGGATGTAGAACAGAACAAATAATAATATTAAAACACCAACAACACATTCATTACCCGCGGGGGAAAGGGATAACGGGAGAATAATCCTGCGCCGGCCAGGACAGAAGGCCTAGTCACTAGTTCCTTCACCTTCAAAACATTAGCATTATGGACCGCAGCTAATTGATTTAGAAGGCTTGTCCTCAATATCAGTGACACGCTCGGAGCTGGAAGGGGAAAGATGTTTGGTACGATGCCATTGAATTTGAGCATCAACACCAATAATATCTGGCCAAGAACCATGACGGGTTTGGACAAAGAAATATTTGTCATGAAAATTTTTGTCTAAGGAAGTCAATTTTTTCATGAAGGCCATATGGCCCCCGGACTTGGAAGGGAAATTATAGTGGGACCCGGTCCGTTTCAAGACATGGGTCTTATGAAATAGGGCGGCGCTGTAAGGGTAATTGTTAGCGGCGCAGACTATGTGCAACAAATAGGCTCGACGAATAGAAGGGGGAGAAAGCTGGAAAAAAAGAATCCCATACCGGTTACATACGTCAATCAAGAAGGGGGAGGGAGGGATTCACAATCATGCATATAGTTGATGCACCCAAACCGGAACGGCGTTAGGGTTAATGCCCTGACGAGTATCAGGCATATCCGAGTTAGGATCAGCCGAATTTTGGATCCGAACTTTAAAGTCCGGATCGGCGATGTCGATACGAAGAACATCTCTTATCGCCTTTATAGACTGGACAGGTAGGGTAGATTGGGGAAGTTCGGACCTCGCGGCAGCCATGGATGACACAGAATTTTGAGGGCGGAGGTAGTACGAAGCGGGAAAGGGGGATGACGAAAAGATTGCTGGGAAAAAGAGTAAAGTACGATAAATCAAAGGGAGGAGAGAATGGGTACCTGGTCAGACCTAGCGACGGGTAAAGCGAGGGGAGGAAGGGAGGCGATCGGCGGAGAAGAAAAAGAAACTGGAGCAGGGATAAAACGCAGAGGAATGTGAGGGAAAAATAAAAGAAAGAAAGAAGAAGATGACAAATATTTATAGAGGAAGGGAATTTAAAAGGACGAGAGAGGGGGAAATCATTAGGGCTAATACGTGTGTAGAAAAAGAGGGGTCCAGATTGCATCGAAAAATGGCGGTTGGGAACGGAGGGCTCAGATTAAACCAGGGGCTGCGAAAAGGCACGTATGGGGAATAGTGAATGTGTCAGTCATTAAATAAAGAGACGTCATAGAAAGAGAAAACCCTGCGCTGATGGGAAAGCGTCGAAAGTCTAGTGGAGCTACAAAAATTCAAAACTTTCTTTTCGTAGACTAGGGGGGGAGTAGCTGATGAGGACTAAGGATCTCATCAGCCACCCTATTCCAGAAATATCAGGTCAGCACAGAAATTAGGAGATGAGAATCAGCAGCGCCGATTTAGGCTCCAAATGTACTTGGTTCAAAGAGCATAGATGCGTCATACCATTGTCGAAGCAAGTCAGAGGCGCAGACTTAGTCTGCGTAGACTAGAAGAGACGGCTTAACCTCAAGATAACACCTGGAGAGGACTCAAAGAAAGAAACAGCTTCAGCGAGAACAAGGATCAAAAGAGCTGCGTGGATAAGACCAGAAGGCAACACAAACGAGGGGATCAACTACGCCCTATATAAAAGTCGGCGCAGACCAAGGTACGTCCAGTTTAAGACGGCGCAGACTCAGAGCCGCCCCATTTTAGGCGGCGCAGATAAAAGTTCGTCCCGATTAAGTCAACACAGATGAAGGCTCGCCCCTATAAAGTCGGCGCAGACGAAGAGTGGAAGTGACTAGTGTCGAGCTTAGGAGGACCACATGTTCAGCATAAAGCTGCGGAGTAGTTAGGAAAGTTTGTTAATAGATAGAGAATCATTCACGAGCACCGCATATGGAGCACGTGAATGACCTGTAAAGTCTTCTTTACCCTTCGCCCTAATGTAGCTCTATAAATACTCCTTGTAACCCATCATAATAGACACGCAAAAATACTTTAAGGGATTCGTCTGCAAGTTTGAAGCAAGTTTTCTCTCATATCGCTACACAGGTTATTCCGACCTCCTTCTCCGATTTGTTTAGATCTAGGTTTGAATGTTGAGCTTCACCACACAGGAGGAAGTTTAGTGACCCACCACCAGATGTGGGGACCAGGTCCTGTAATTCAGACCCAGCAGCAACCAGAGCAGATCTCTGGGGGGTGACGTTCTGGCCAGTCAGCAGGGTAGCAGAAAACAGTGCTGTCTGGCAGACTGCTTAGCAGAGAGAACGAGCATTTCAGTGCGGGCGGCACAGTTGAGCCCGGTGTTGTGAAAGTCCTTCTCAAGGGTGCGGCGAACGTCAGAAGAGTCCATGGTACCTACACGTAAAAAATGTGAGAAAAATCCTGATAAAAGACATATCGATCCACCCCTCATCACAGGCATCCTCGACATAAGAAATCCCAAATACTGGCGCAAAGGCCATTATGAATTCCTGATCAAAATACTTCTATGCGCCGGGAAATAAACCCAGGGCACAGATTCAAACATGAAGAACGAATAACAGAGATTTCCTCCCTGAATTTAGATTCAAATTCGGCGGAAAGAACAGATTATCAGAAGAACCACCCAGAAAACCCAAAAACAAATAAAAATAGAGCAACAACCGAGAAATCGTTAATAAAACACGTTAGATGCAGTAGAAAACGAAGATCGTACGAGAAAATATGAAAATCAAGCATACAAAATAAACAGATACCAGCACCCGATTCTCAATTTTACCCATCCTCCAAACGTGCACATACGAGAAAGCAACAAACCCACGAATCTATGAGTTTTCGGATGGATCAGAGCAGAAAAAGTAGATCTACCGCCCCGAATCTGCCTGGGTACTCGAATCATCGGACTAATCGGGACCTGCGTACTCAAATCCGCCCGCAATTGCAGATCTGCATGCGCTAGCTGAAACTCACGCCTTAAACTCATAGCCTTCCCACAGACGGCGCCAGCTCGTGAATCGTGATTGAGTGGATAGCATTTTAACCGGTGAATTATGATTAGATTGTGAATTTTACCTAGTGTAGAACGTGCAAATCGAGAGAGTAGAGTTGAATTGGTGAGAAGAAAAGAGTTTGTTGTTGTATTAAGAGAAAAGCACATAAAAATACATAATATGGGTGCATGGGTATTTATAGAGTACATTCTAGGGGTAAAGTAGGAATTTCAGTCTGGGGGTCTGTTCCCTGCGTGGTCGGGGGTACGATGGTAATTTCGCCTTCCTTCGCTCGTTCCTCTGCTCAGCGACAGAGAAGCGTATGTATCGCGGAGCTTTGGATTCCTCTGTGAACGAGTGATTCCTCTGCTCTAGCGCTTCCCCGGTGAAGTGGTCATTTCTACCGTTGACTACTCATGGGTAGATCATCCCTCTGACTTCAGCGATTCCTCTGACTCCAGCGATTCCTCTGACCGAACCCATTCCTTTGACTGAGCCCATTCCTTTGTCCAAGTCCATTCCTCTGTTCTGCATATATTACTCCACATCACACTCATTTTGCATTGTTTTAGGAGTGTTTAAGTGTTCAAATTGCTAGAATTATGCTTGATTGTGATATCAATTGGTTTAAGTTTCATATTCTTTTGTGATATTGCATTTGGGTATGGTTTTGGTTGTTTTACTCTAGAATTGAGTGTTTTGAAAGCTACATATGGATGTTGAAGATCCAAATATCAAGTTACAATTGTTCCGGATGCGAAAATCGAGGAAACGAACTTGAAGAGCTCGAAAAAAGGAAGAAACAGAGCAGCCGGCGACCCAACCGGCGATCGCCGACCTAAGAAGAAATTTTAAGTATCATTCGGCGAGCAATCGACGACCGCTGCGCAGGCCGCCGAGAAATTGGCATGGCCGGTGATTCGGGCGGCGCCCGCCGTGTGCCCGCCGCCGTATGAAAAAAGTTTGTGAAGAAGGCGGCGACCGCCGCCTGCCTGCCGTGGGGTCACCATTCATCCGTGTTTTTATGTTTTTGCACATTTTTCAAGTTCTTTTCGAGTTCAAATTCTGTAGTTTACACTGGTGCTATATATAGGTCTTCTTTTTACCTATTCAGGGTTCCCAGACTTAATTTTTCAGTTTTATACCTCTAGAATTTTATTGCTTTCCTGTTTTCAAGGCTTGGATCAAGATTGAAGATTCAAGCCGCTACAATCGTTCTTATTCAGTTTTTATATAATTCAGTTCTTCCAATTGTGTTCTTTTTAATTATGTTTATGTTTTATTTCATTATGTCTGGCTAGTTTCATTTAGCTGATTCTAGGGTTTGTAAATAGTTGATTGAATTTATGTGATTTATTTGTTAATACCTTTGTGCCTTCCAGTTTATGATTCATAATTCTCGGTGCTTGATTTCTTGTGAATTATCTGATCAATTTGCATGTTTAACTATTCGGTTTGAGACCTAGCGGAGATAACTGTTTAGCGGATTCAGGAATGTATGATATGATCTTAACCTTGAGACCTAGCGGAGATAGGTGGATCATAGGGAGCTATTCTTAGAAGCTATTGGGAGTTAGTAGATTTTCTTGAGACCTAACGGAGATAGAGAATTTACTGATCTACGATCGTTGCTGCTCTAGCGAGAGTGATTGATTAATTAAGTGATCTCTCATCATAACTGGATTAAACTTGTACATAGGATTAATAGATTAATTGCGTAGATTTAGTTAATGAACTTACTACCCTAGGATCAGTTGTTTTTTCCTTATTTGATTCAGATATTTGCTTTGTTATTCTTTTATTTGTGTCTTAGTTTAAGTCAATCAATCTCTACTTTCTGTTGCCTGTCTACTGTTATAGTCTATTTAGGATATAGCTAGAGTTGTTTCGTTGTGTCAGTCCATGTGGATACGATACTCGATTGTTGTTTATACTACGATTACACTGTGTTAGTTGCGGTATTTTTATTGCTAATAAATTAGTGATCAACTTTTTGGCACCGTTGCCGGGGACTGATTAGAAGTTGCTTTAATATTTCCGATAGGAATTTATAGTACTTTAGGTTTTTATTTATTTTTATTTTTCTGTTCTAATTTATAAGTGGTGTTTCTGTAGGTTGCGCATGAACACAAGATCTCACGGTAATCCTCGTTTTGAGTTTGATCCTAAAATCAACGCTACTTTGCGCAATCTCAAGAAGCAAAAGAATCAAGCTGAGTCAGATACGATGGCTACTTCTGAGCAAATTCAAATTCGAGCTTTGCAACATCAAATGAAAAAGCTACTTGATGAAAAGGTGGCTACAGAGGCTCAGAAGCAACCCGCTATTAACGAGGCATTCATACCGCAGTATGTGTACCAGGAACCCCCACGAGTCAATGTTAACAATTTTGAGCTGAAAACTGGTTTGTTCACAATGGTTCAACAAAGTCAATATGGTGGACATGCGATCGAATACCCTAATGCGCACCTGGCACATTTTCTGGATGCAACACGGTAAAGATGAATGGTGTTCCCGATGATATTATCCGTCTTCGTCTTTTCCCTTTCTCACAGCGGGATAAAGCGAAGTCGTGGTATCATACGCTGCAGTTGGGAGAGAGTATTGTGTGGGAGGACTTGGCTCATGCGTTCCTATGCAAGTTTCATCCACCTGGCCTCACCTTGAAATTGAAGATGGACATCGTGCAATTTCAGCAGTATGAGGGGGAAAAGCTGGCGGATACTTGGGAACGATATCAGGAAAAGCTCAGGAAGTGCCCAAGCCATGGATTTGATGAAGGCACGCTTGTGATCATGTTCTACAATACCTGTGGGGAGAGAACACGGATGCCTATGGATACAGCTGCAAGAGGTTCTCTGCTTTAGAAAGGTAGTTCCGAGGCGTGGAGCACCATTGAGAGTATGGCCGCTACGAGTTTTCAATGGCCATCAGAGAGAGTACAATTGAAAAAGGTTGCAGTTGCTTCCAGTTCTGATCCTATGGCAGCGATGGTTACACGGCAGGCAGCGATTGCTAGGCAGCTGGCAGAGCTGACTACTAAGATCAGTGAGTTGAATGTTGGACATCCTGAGCAAGCAGTGAAAGACCCGTCAAACATGGAAGATATCAATTATATTAATGGTAGAAACTATGGGAATTTCTAGCGAGGACAGCCAGGAATGTATAGCAGAGGTCAGCAATATCAGTAGGGTCAGCAGCAGTTCCAGCCAGGAGGACGCCCACATCCGAATCTTTCTTATGGCAACCCAAACAATGTTGTGCAACCTCCACCAGGATTTTCTGTTTCTAGTGGGGGAAGTAATCGATGAGTCAAAGAAAGATTCGATGGAGGACATGATGAAGTAGATGCTCATGAAGATGACTGGGATGGAAACAAATGTGGGCAACATAATTTCTAACATGGAAAATAATTTTTCAGCACTTTCCAAGCATGTACAAATGTTGGAAAATCAAGTTGGTCAGATAGCTAACTGATAAAGCATCTTATCAACACCTAAACTAGAAAGCAATGAAGGAGACAAGATTTACGTGGTTCGGTCATGAAGACCTACGTCCACGGGAGGTTCTTCGTTGGTTTCACTATATCAAGAGTATTTTACATATTACAAGTGAAGTGCTAGAATGAATTGATCCTTCACCCTTCATGATAATGTTAAACCTTCTATTTATAGATAACTAATCGGGCCTAACCCTAAAGCCCATGAAGTCCAACTTGGTGGTAGAGCTGACTCTTGGCAAAACTGGCTCTGGGAGCGCTTCACTCTGGTATGGCTCTCGGCAGAGCTGTCTCTGGTTGAACTCTGTCTCTGGCTATCTCAGGTTGCTTTGCTCTGTCAGTTTGTATCAGGTAGCTCTGCTCTTGCACGTCGGGTAGCTCTGCTTTGGCAGGGCGGGTTGATCTCTGCTCTGGTATGGCGGGCAGCTCTGGGGTCTGCTCTGCTCTGTCTCCCTGGCAAAGCTGGGGGTCTGCTCTGCTCTGTCTCCCCGGCAGAGCTGGGGTCTGCTCTGCTCTGGCTCCCCGGCAGAGCTGGGGTCTGCTCTGCTCTGTCTCATCGGCAGAGCTGGGGTCTTCTCTGCTCTATCTCTCCAGCAGAGCTTGGGTCTGCTCTGCTCTGTCTCCTCGGCAGAGCTGGGGTCTGCTCTGCTCTGTCTCTCCGGCAGAGCTTGGGTCTGTTGTTTTGTCTTTCCGACAGAGCTGGGGTCTGCTCTACTCTGTCTCTCCGGCAGAGCTGGGGTCTGCTCTTCTCTATCTCCTCGGCAGAGCTGGGGTCTGCTCTGCTCTATCTCTCCGGCAGAACTGAGGTCTGCTCTGCTCTGTCTCCCCGACAGAGCTGGCTCTGGTATTGCTAAGTGACTCAACCTAGAACACCTCTAGTTTGACTTGCAATAGAACAAGGACATCCTAGTGATGGTAAGTTAACCCAGTGTCATCTCTCAAGGAAGATCTTTAAGGGCAATAAATTATGTCACAAGAAAGCTATAAACTAAGGATTGAAAGCTGTAAAATTATCTAAAGCTGGGAAAATAAACTTAACTAGAAACTTAAACTAAAGAATTATCTAGGCATGAAAAAGAATTATTAACTAATGCTTGTAATTTAAACTTAACTAAAAACTTAATCTTAAAATTATCTAGGCGTGAAACTATTAAACCGTAGGCAAGATTTAAACGAACTTAAAGTAAAGAATTAACTAGGCAAATTGAATTTAAATAACTTTAATTAAAATCTTCTAATCTAATCTAACTAGGCAGAAACTAAATTGCATAATTTAAAGAAAAGCATCATAAAAATGCATAAGTAAATTTGCAGAATTTAAAGAAAGCATAAGTAAAAGCAAATAAATAAACTTGATTAAAGAAATACCATAAATCGTCTCGAGAAGTAATCTGTCACGTAATTACAACTCTAAACGGGAACTAATCTAAAACATGAATTAAAAGAACTATAAATTAAGCTAACTAGAATAATAATCGAAACTAACACTAGGAAAGCAATAAACCTAAGCTTTAGCTGCCTACCGGAAACTAAAGATTAGGGCAAGGGGAATGTCTAACTACACGCCTGGAGGCAGAAGGATTGATTTTTACAATGAATAACTAAGCCTTATTTATAGACTTCAAATCCTTCTTGATCACCATGGAAGTTGCCATGCAAAGTAGAATTCTAAAGGCAACAAAATCGTGTAAAATAAGGCAACTTCCAGCTGAACACGCGCTCTGGAAAACTCCTCAACTCTGGCGAAATCGGCTCTGGAACGGCATGACAGAGCTGGAAGTCAGCTCTGGCGAGTAGTGCAGAGTTGAAAAGTCAGCTCTGGCATAGTTGACTCTGAAGTCCAGAGCTGAAAAGTCAGCTCTGGAGTGTTTACTCTGAGGTCCAGAGCTGAAAAGTCAACTCTGGAGTGTTGACTCTGGAAATTCAGCTCTGGCGTTCAGAGCTGAAAAGTCAGCTCTGCTCTGGATGTTGGCTCTGCTCTGGCGCGGGCCTTCAGCTCTAGCGCGGGCCTTCAGCTCTGCACACCAAAACACCTAAAAAATGCCAATTTCATCCACAATTGGACTCTTCCATCTATAAAACCTAAATCTCCTGCAAAGCATAAAATAAACCATAAAACGCACCAATTTCCAGAAGATTATCTTAAAATTAAGCTCATACAAACCCCAAAATTTAGCACAATTAAGCATAAATCAACCCCCCCACACTTAGCCTTTTGCTTGTCCTCAAGCAAAATCAATATGAATCCTAGGAAGAGATTGATTTCAACAATGCTAATTTCCATCCAAACATTCACAAAGTCAATTCAAAATTTTACCAACAACACACATCTCTCAATCATGCAAGTAACTCAAAGTTAAAGAACCAACAAAAGAGTAATGTAAGCAATTCGATCAGACCCAATTCTCCGCTAGAAGTGAATTCCCTAATGTGATCGCCTTTATAATCAATATCACCAATTTCACACTTTGTGTGCTTAAAGTTTCGACAGTTGAGCCATAATTCATGAAATAAAAATCATTTGGATGTAATCCAAAGTTTTTTCACGTGGTTTCCCATGCTCATAGTTAGACTAGAGGAGCAGAGACTCAGAGCTGTCACGTTTCAAAACAGGCCAGATGTTTCAGAGCTGGCAAAATTAGAGCTGATTTCCAGCGTTTTTCACAAATAAGATATGATTGTAGGCAATCACAATGACAACACTCCTTCTAGCATCTACCGGACAAATCACGTTTTACTTACTTACAATCGTAAAATAAGAATAACCACCATTCATTCACAAACCCAAAATTCACATCGAAAACCATCTCTTCTTCCACAAATTCATAAAAATTCGCATGATTCAAAGACCAAAAACTAAGCATAGAAAGACTAATCTCGCCCAATTGAAAATATAAGCATAACAAAACACCCCCCCCACACACACTTAAAGCATGCCATGTCCTCAGGGCATAAAAGAATTAAGAAGAGTTTAGAAATGTCCCTGATTATCGGCAATGAAAAACTGAAGCATCGTGAGAGGCGGTGAAGAGTAGAGTTTGCGGCCTTGGGCAGAGTAGAGACGGCAGCGCTGAAAACAAAACATTAACACCAAGCATCAAAGTATCCGCACAAGCAACCAAAACTTAGGAAAACACAAAACAAAAATAGAAAACAAAGAACAAGAAAAACAAAAACAACAAAAACTAAACCAACGGTGGGTTGCCTCCCACCAAGCGCTAGTTTTAAAGTCGCCAGCCCGACGTAGAGGATCCCTTAACCAAAATCGCTATGAAACGTCAGCTGACTTAGTCCTCGTGAAAGCACATCATCCTCCAGTTCAGCTGCGGGTCCTCTTAGTGAGCAAGCAGAGCTCATCACATTCATCATTCTCTCGAACCAAGAGTTATGTCGAGATCTCTCCTCTTTCTTCTCTTCCAAAGGTGGTGCACTCTGCACTCTTAGCACGGTATCATCCTTGCATGGCAGCTCATCAGCCCGTTCTTCCTCAACGGTTGCATCCTATTTCACGGTAGTTGGCACCTCATGAACGGCATTAACGTTGATTGGAAGCTTGGCCAAAAACTTATCTTCAATGGCTTCCTCATCCTGCAAATTATCAAGAAAATCATGTATAATTATGTCCTCTTTCGAGCTGGTGCACATCAGTTTCTCCTTCGCAACATTTTGGCAAGTACTCTGCAGAGCTGGCGGACTGCTTAGAGCTGAGCTCGTCAGAGCTGGATTAGGCAGAGCTGGCGGAGAAATTTCTACTCTGGCATCCAACTTCAGAGCTGGAGTAGTCAGAGCTGGCTGAACGGGCCGAGCTGGCGGAAGAGTCAGGGCTGGAGCGCTTGGCAGAGCTGGTGAAAGAGAGTTAGCTTTGAAAATTTCTACTTCTTCCTCATGGTCAGCAATCTCAACAAGAGAACAGATATGCATTGAGAAGTTAGAAATAATAGGCTTTTTATTAAAAACGGAGAATGTTACCGATCTACCAGACCCGGCCATGCTCAAAGTTCCAAAACCCACATCAATGCGCGTCTGGGTAGTAGCCATAAAAGGCCGACCAAGTAGAACAAGTTGCCCATTCTTTCCTATAATGCCTTGCCCTGCCTCGAGCACAACAAAATCGGCTAGCACCGTGATTCCTCTCACCATGACTTCAACATCTTTTAAAATACCACGAGTGCTACAATTTGCCCCATCAGCTAGTTGAAGTCTTATTTTCGTGCTTTTAAGCTCCTCTTCCTTCCTGCCCAATTTCTGAAAAATAGCATACGGCATCAAATTGACTGCCGCACCCAAGTCTAACATGCCGGTGAATTCTCCAGCTCGATCCAAAACAATACCAATAATGAAACTTCCTGGATCTTCTTTCTTTGGCAATGGTTGGGTTGGATCAACAATTGATGGTGGCAGAGGCGGGCTGGGCTTCGGTGGTTGATATGGCGTACTTGATTTGTGAAGTTTCTGCTCTGGCCTTATCAACTCTGTCGCTCTCCTCTGCTCTGTCATCCTTCTCCTCTGCTCTGGCTGCCGAGTCAGAGCTGACTCTCTCCTCTGCTCTGGCTGTCGAGTCAGAGCTGACTCACTCATCTGCTCTGGCTGTCGAGTCAGAGCTGACTCTCTCCTCTGCTCTGGCTGCCAAGCCAGAGCTGGCTCTCTCCTCTGCTCTGGCTGCCAAGCCAGAGCTGGCTCTCTCCTCTGCTCTGGCTGTCGAGTCAGAGCTGGCAGCCTAGTCTGCTGTGGCATCCTCGCCAGAGCTAGCACTTGATGAGTTTGGCTCTGCTGCTGCTGTAGCTGGTCCAACGCGTCCGACAGTTGCCCTACGGTGGTCTCGAGTCTTTTTATGGTTGCAGACTGAGATTCCAAATTCTGCTTGGTCATCTCCATGTTTTGCTTGGTCATCTCCATAAACGACTGCATAATATCTTCTAAGGCTGACTTCTGCTGTGGAGCATTCTGAAATTGTTGAGCAGGTTGAAAATTTCCTTGTTGCTGACCTCTCCATCCGCCATTAAAGTTCTGCTGGCCTTGATTATAATTTATGCTCTGCGCAGGGACAGGTGCAGCTTCCGTTTGGCTCAACTTGAGTTGCTGTACTTCGCACATAATTGAGGCCAATTGTTTCTGCATCTCAAACTGGTTCGTCACAGCACTGGCCTCAACTCTCTTTCCACGCACCGACTTTTGTTGAGAGCTCTCCGCTAATGTTTTGAATATCTCCTTCAGCTCTGCTGCAGTCTTCCGAGCTATGTTACCTCCTGCAGTGCTGTCCACCATAAATTGGGCAGTTTGCACTAACCCATCGTAGAAAAATTGCATCACCATCACGTTGGGGAATTGATGTTGCGGGCACTGGCGGAGGAGTTCTTGGAATCTTTCCCAAGCTTCATGAAAGGGCTCGTCCATTCCTTGGGTGAATTCCATGATTTGAGTCCTGAGCTCCTGAGTCTTATGGCTGGGATAGTATTTTAGCATGAACTTCTCACAAGCTTCTCCCCAAGTGGTGATAGAGTTGGGCGGCAGAGTTAGCATCCATGTTCTCGCCTGATCTTTAAGTGCATAGGGGAAGCACTTGAGCTTAAGTTGGTCCTCCGTGAGATTCAGCAATGGAATGGTTTGAACTTGTGTGCAAAAATCATGGATGAATTGTAGGGCATCTTCGCTCGGCATCCCATGGAATAGAGGTAGGAGACTTGAATCATTCGGCTTTAGATTGTAATATCTGACGGCGGTGGAAAGCACAATAGCCGATGTGTTGGTGTCTCCGATGACAGGGCCGGGTGAAAGCTTCCATGTACTCCATGTTCTGCGCCATCTCTTCTTTGTTTGTGTTCTGCTCTGCTCGGTCAAAGGCAGAGCTGGCGTCCTTCTTTGTGTTCTGCTCTGCTCGGTTAGAGGCAGAGCTGGCGTCCACCTTTACGTTCTGCTCTACTCGGTCAGAGGCAGAGCTAGGCTTCCTCATTTGCGTTCTGCTCTGCTCGGTCAGAGGCAGAGCTGGCGTCCTCCTTTGCGTTCTTCTCTGCCGTGTCAGAGCTGGCTTTGTCTTTTGTGTTCTGCTCTGCACGGTCAGCGCTGGCTCCTTCCTTCCTTTCTTTGTTCTGCTCTACCGTGTCTATGGTGTGCTCTGTACGGTCGGAGCTGGCTTCAGAGTGCGCCTCAGAATCAGAGTCAGAGTATAACACGTCTGCTCTGGTATGTGTGCGAGTGTTATCCAGCGGGGAAGTTAGTTTTCTTTTCAGACTACGGCGTCCCTGCATACACAACACTTAACACACGGATTAAACGCACCGGGTGGGAGGAAAAGAAAAGTAAAAATAAAAACGTAAAGTAAAGAAAACAGGAAAAATGAAAAGAAAAGTGCCACAATTAAACGCCTAAAACCTTCCCCGGCAACGGCGCCAAAATTTGACTCAACCTAGAACACCTCTAGTTTGACTTGCAATAGAACAAGGACATCCTAGTGATGGTAAGTTAACCAGTGTCATCTCTCAAGGAAGATCTTTAAGGGCAATAAATTATGTCACAAGAAAGCTATAAACTAAGGATTGAAAGCTGTAAAATTATCTAAAGCTGGGAAAATAAACTTAACTAGAAACTTAAACTAAAGAATTATCTAGGCATGAAAAAGAATTATTAACTAATGCTTGTAATTTAAACTTAACTAAAAACTTAATCTTAAAATTATCTAGGCGTGAAACTATTAAACCCTAGGCAAGATTTAAACGAACTTAAAGTAAAGAATTAACTAGGCAAATTGAATTTAAATAACTTTAATTAAAATCTTCTAATCTAATCTAACTAGGCAGAAACTAAATTCCATAATTTAAAGAAAAGCATCATAAAAACGCATAAGTAAATTCGCAGAATTTAAAGAAAGCATAAGTAAAAGCAAATAAATAAACTTGATTAAAGAAATATCGTAAATCATCTCGAGAAGTAATCTGTCACGTAATTACAACTCTAAACGGGAACTAATCTAAAACATGAATTAAAAGAACTATAAATTAATTTAACTAGAATAATAATCAAAACTAACACTAGAAAAGCAATAAACCTAAGCTTTGGCTGTCTACCGGAAACTAAAGATTAGGGCAATGGTGATGAGGAGTAATATGTGCAGAGCAGAGAAATGACGGTACCAGGGGAATCATGGGGAGCAGCGAGACGGCTCTCGCCAGAGGAATCACACTCGCCAGAGGAATCACCCTCGCCAGAGGAATCACACTCGCCAGAGGAATCACACTGGCCAGAGGAATCACCCTCGCCAGAGGAATCACACTCGCCAGAGGCAATCACACTTGCCAGAGGAATCACCCTCGCCAGAGGAATCATCCTCGCCAGAGGAATCACATTCGCCAGAGGAATCACACCAGCCAGAGGAATCGTTCTCGTCAGAGGAATGGTTTTCGCCAGCGGAATCACCGAAATGCGGGGAAATCTCCCGCGTAGAGGCGACTTTACCATTATGCCCCCGACCACGCAAAACGCATGCTCCGGTGTTGATTTTACTGTCTTACCCTCCATATGAAATCTATAAATAATGGCATGCGTGCTCATTTGTACTTACGCTATGATTTATGCTTAATTTACTCTATTTTTAAGGGTTTGAATGTGCGTGTTTTAAGATAATCTTCTGGAAATTGGTGCGTTTTATGGTGTATTTTATGCTTGGCAGGAGATTTAGGTTTTCGAGATGGAAGAATGCAATTTTGGAGAATTTTGGATGAATTTGGCGTTTTCTAGGTGTTATAGTCTCCAGAGCAGAGAAATCACCATTTCTCTGGAAGTCAGAGAAATCACCAATCCTTTGGCGTCAGAGAAATCAAAGACCCCAGCAGCGAAATGATAGCAGAGGAATCAAAGGCGAGGCCAGAGAAATCACCCATTCCTCTGGCGATACCGTTCCTCTTGCGATAGCAGAGGAATCAAAGGCGAGGCCAGAGAAGTCACCCATTCCTCTGGCGATAGCAGAGAAATCGTCATTCCTCTGGTGTGACCCGTTACCCTGGTGACATCCATTCCTCTGGCGAGAGCTGCGAATTCGGCAAGAGTGGGAGTATTTTTCGGAGCGCGCATCCAGCAGGAGAGTTGCCTTATTTTACACGATTCTGTTTCCTTTAGGATTCTACTTTGAATGGCAACTTCCATGGTGATCCGAAGGAAATCTGAAAACTATAAATAGGTCCTCTTTTGACCTATTGAAATACATACCCCGAACCCTAGCATTCATATTTTCAGTTTTTTTTAGCTTTAGAATTTTATTGCTTTCTAGTTTTCAAGGCTTGGATCAAGATTGAAGATTTAAGTCGCTACTTCAGTTTTTATTCGGTTTTTATACAATTCTTACAATTGCGTTCAATTTAATTATGTTTATGTTTTATTTTGTTATGTCTGGCTAGTTTTCTTTAGCTGATTCTAGGGTTTGTAAATAGTTGATTGAATTTATGTGATTTATTTGTTAATACCTTTGTGTCTTCCAGTTTATGATTCATAATTCCTGGTGCTTGTTTTCTTGTGAATTATTTGGCCAATAGTTTGCATGTTTAGCTATTCGGTTTGAGACCTAGCGGAGATAACTGTTTAGCGGATTCAGGAATGTATGATATGATTTTAACCTTGAGACCTAGCAGAGATAGGTGGATCATAGGGAGCTATTCTTATTGAGAGTTAGTAGATTTTCTTGAGACCTAGCGGAGATAGAGAATTTATTAATCTACGATCATTGCTGCTCTAGCGAGAGTAATTGATTAATTAAGTGATCTCCCATCATAACTGGATTAAATTGGTACATAGGATTAATAGATTTATTGCATAGATTTAGTTAATGAATTTACTACCCTAGGATCAGTTGTCTTTTATACTTGATATTTCCTACGTGATTTTAATTATTGTTATTTGCGTTTTAGTTTAAGGTTAATTAAACCTTCCTTCTTTCGTTTGCCTGAATATTACTAGAGTCTATTTAGGATTACTTAAGGTGATTCGTCATAATAGTCCCTGTGGATACGATACTCTGCTTGTTGTTTTTGTGCTACAATTATACTGTTTAGTTACAGTTTTTGTTGCTATAATAATAGTGATCACGCTATCTTCTACACTCAATACAACATCAGCTTTTCTCTCGCATTCCGATTACTTCCTTTATCTTCTCCGGTCAATCGCAACTAGGTATAACTCACGATCCATTCATAATTCACCGATTAGTTAGATATCCACCCTCTTATGTTTCACCATCTGGCGCCGTCTGTGGGAACAATGAGCTAAGATGTGAGAATTCCACCCCCGCGCATGCAGATCTGGAATCCCCATCGGATTTGCATGCGCAAGTCCCGATTGCATCGTTGTTCGGAGTGCCCAAGCCATTCTAGCTCGATTTTTATGTTTTTACGCCGATCTACTTGCCGATCCGGGAAATCTGTGTTTAATTGCATTTTTTGTGCATGGGGAAAGGTGGTGGAGGCCGTAAATTGGGAGATCTGTGATTATTTTTTATTATCTTACGGATCAGTCCGACAATTGTGTGTGGCTATGCTGATTTTTCGTTTAATGCCTGTTTTCATTACGGATCTAACATTTTGCACCAGTGATTGGTTGATTAACACTCTGTTTCTGTTATCCTGGGTTTTTAGCTGTTAAGTTACGGGTATTTTACGTATAAACGTGATATTTATGGGTGATTTTCGTGTTTTCTCGTATAATCTTCGCTTTGCAGCATGTCCAACATGTGTTCCTAACAATCTGATCGGCTGATATGTTGATTCTGCTGTTTTTGGGTTTCATAGCTATTTTAATACACGTTCGTGATATTTATGGGTTATGATTTTTATGTTTCCTCGCATAATCCTCATTTTCTATCATGCCTAACGTATTTCGCTAACGAATTTCTTGGTTGTTACTGTGCTTGTATCAGGCTTCGAGTTTCTTCTTAATGTGGCTCTGCTGATAATTTGTTTCTTCCGCTGGATCTTAATATGCGTTCAAAGGGGACATCTCTGTCATTCGCACTCTGTTATTTTGATCTATGCCCTGGGTTTATTTCCCAGCGTATAGGGATATCTTGAGGGGGAATTCTTTAACGGTCTCCGCACCGGTGTTATGGATTTCTTATCTCGAGAATTTCAATCATTAAGGGAGGATCGATTCATTTGTTATCTGGATTTTTCTCACATTGTTTATGTGCAGGTACTATGGGCTCCTCTGAAACTCGCCGTATTCTGGAGAAGGAGTTCGACAATGTGGGGTCTGGCTCTGCTGCCCACACTACTGAGGTGCCCGCCTCGCTGTTTAATGGGCTGCCCACCAGCACCATCTTCACTTCGCCGCCGGGTTTTCACGCTGTCTCAGCCACTCCGCCGACAGGGCAAAATGTTGGTGTCCAGAGATTTGCTCTGATGACACCGGGTTCTGACGCACCAAGCTTGGTCCCCACGTCTGGTGGTGGACCGCGGAACTTCGGGCTAGCAGAGCAGATGATGGCTCTGCTCAACTATACTGCCGTGCGCCAAGCACTGGGCACCCCGCTGCTGTCTGCCGTTCCCACCACGGCTCCGCTGATCGGAGCACTCATTCCACAGGGGACTGAAGCCCCGCCTCCTACGGTTCAGGAGATGAACAACCAACTCACTGAGGCACAGGCCCCGCTGCCGAGGGAGATACAGAGGGTTCCTGCTGACAAGGAATTGGAGAAAAGGCCAGAGGGGAGTCGAGTCAGGCTTAATAGTGTTGTTAGACGGGAGGGGGTTGATGAGTCTGATAGTCAATCCGTCTCGCTCGTGTTCGAGGAGGAAAGGCCGAGGGAGAATGCACGACTAAAAAACCAAGTGTCGCAACTGAAACACCAGCTTGAGGACCTGGAGAATTCACTAAGGGAGAAGTCCCAGAGAGACGACCGAGCCCAGAGATCAGAAAAGTCTCATAGGGCAGAGAGATCGCATCGATCAAAGAAATCACGTTATACAGAAAAGTCAGAGGAGCGGGAGCTGGAATATTCCTCTGGCAGGCCAGCGCGCAAGGGTCACAAGCGCCCCCACGCTCACGACTCCTCGAGGGAAAGACGGGAACATGGGAGAGATAAGGAGGACAAGAGGGCTAAAACGTCAAGGTTCCACCCCATCAACAATCGCAGTCCATTCTCCGATGACATCCTAGCGGATACCCTGTCGCGAAGCTATAAACCCATTTCTCTGAACTATGACGGCACCACTGACCCGGAAGTACATCTCAACCGGTTTGAGGGATTGGTTACCTTGCACATGTATACTGAGGGCATCAAGTGCCGGATTTTTTCCACTACGCTGACTGGCCCGGCCCAGTTGTGGTTTGGGACGCTGGCCCCAAATTCTATCCATTCGTTTGAAGAATTACAAGCACGCTTTCTGAGGCAGTTCACGAGCTCGCGAAGAGTAGGGAAATCAGCTCTTTCTCTGATGGATATCAAACAAGACCAGAATGAAACACTGAGGGAATATACTGCCAGATTCAACCTAGCCGCTCTGGAGGTGCCAGAGGCGGAATCTCAAATTAAGAATTGCGCTTATGTCAGAGGACTAAAGCCGGGCCTATTCTTCGACGAACTACAAATTAGGCCGGCTAAGGACTTCGACGACATCATGTCTCGACTACCGGGGTACTTACAGTTGGACGTTGCCAGGATGGCCCGGAAAGCGGAAAATGATAAGCACAAGACCAAAAGAGCCGAGGAAGCACCAGAAAGACAGCGACATCAGGATAGGGCACCATTCAGAGGGTTGCCTCCAAGGGTACTGCCACCCCAGGGAGAGATGCCACCCCGACAACAGCGTACAGTGAATGAAGTCACACGATTCACTGAGTATACGCCCCTGAACAAACCACAAGAGGAGATTTTCCACTTGATAAAGGGCCAACCGTTTTTTCGGGCACCAGGAACTTACCGGGATGGGCCACCACAGGAGGGGCCCAACAACAAGCTATGCGAGTATCACAACACCTACGGACATTATACCAAATTTTGTGGACATCTTAAGCACCAGTTGGAACTACTAGTGCGTCAGGGAAACCTCGATCAATTCATTGCCAGAGGAAACGAGGGCCAGAGACGGAACCAGGGAAATGATCAGAGGGATCACAGGGATCAGAGGGATCATCGGGATCAGAGGGATCAAAGAAATAATCGGGACCAATGGCAGGAGGATAACCGTGACAACAGGAGGGAGCCAGCGCAGGGACGGGAACCTTCTTTCCCACACCCGAGGGAGGTGCATATGATCTGCGGGGAGAATGGGATGCCAACGTCCAATAGAGCCAAAAAGCAAGTTGTGCGCGCTGTGAAATCAGGGTACTACCCTAACCAAGTAATGGGAATTACAAGTGCGGCGCAGGAGCCAGCGATCAGTTTCGGGGCCGAGGATCTTAGAACCCTCATGTATCCACATGACGATGCATTGGTCTTTACGGCAGATATAGCGATGTGCAGGGTCCATCGCGTGTTCGTGGATTCGGGGAGTGCAGTGAACATCTTGTATCTCGAATGCCTCCAGAAAATGGGAATTGAAGCTAATATCGAGCCAACGACCTCTCCTTTGTTTGGATTTGGTGGGGAAATTGTCATGCCTTTGGGCTTTGTGGAGTTGCCAGTCACACTGGGCAGAGCGAACGCTTGCAAAAATAGGATGACACGGTTCCTGGTAGTGGATATGCCCAGCCCTTCCTACAATGTAATACTGGGACGCCCTGCTTTGACGGTCTTCAGGGCGGTTATATCCATGTTTCACCTGAAAATGAAATTCCCCCTCGGGGACGGGAGAGTGGGAGAAGTATGGGGAGATCAGAGGGTGTCAAAGGAATGCCATGTCAAAATGCTATCGCACTCGTCTGGGCAGAAGAGAGAAATAATAACAGAGAGACCGGATACGCGGAAGAAAGGGAAAGTGGGCGAAGTACATGCCCCGGCAGAGGAACGACAGGAATTGGCGGGCCTATTGAAAGACAGGGACAGCACAGAGAAGACCGCTCTGGTTTCCACCAGTAATGTTTGCAACATGATTGAATTATTTCCAGGGAAGGAGGGTTTCCAGACCAAAATTGGGTCTTCGATGAGCGATCAAGTCAGCGAGGAGCTCATTAGCTGCCTGCGGAGAAACGCGGATGTGTTAGCATTTAACACCACTGATTTAAATGGAATAGACAGAGGGCTGGCAGAGCACTGCCTTAACATGGATCCTAAGGTTAAGCCAGTGAAGCAGAAAATGAGGAATTTTGGGGCTAAGAAGGACGCGGCAATCAGGGAGCAAGTGCAAGGGCTGTTGGAGGCAGGGCATATCGAGGAGGTTCAATACCCAGAATGGATTTCGAATGTCGTGATGGTGGCAAAGAAAACAAATACTTGGCAGATGTGTGTGGACTTCAGAGATTTGAACGCCGCCTGCCCAAAGGACCACTATCCTCTGTCGAGGATTGACCAGTTGGTGGATTCCACTTCGGGGTGCGCTTTATTGTCTATGATGGACGCATATCAGGGATACCACCATGTAAAAATGAACAGAGGGGATATTGCCAAAACGGCCGTCGCCGTTTGTTGTGGGGTTTATGGCTGGAGGAGTATGCCATTTGGCTTGAAGAATGCGGGGGCCACATACCAGCGAATGATGGAAAAAATCTTCAAGGAACAGCTCTCTAAGAATATATCGGTTTATGTGGATGACATGCTCGTGCGGAGTGTCAGGGTGGAGGACCATGTCTCTGATCTAGAGGAGATCTTCACAGTGATCAGAAAACACCGGCTCATGTTGAATCCAGCGAAATGCACCTTTGGAGTCACCACAGGGAAATTCTTAGGCTACAAAGTTACTCCCGCAGGGATGGAAGTCAACACGGAAAAAGTCAAGGCTATTATGGAAATGACACCACCCAGAGGGATCAAAGAAGTGCAGACTCTGAATGGGCGTATCACTGCCCTGAGCAGGTTTATCTCACGATCGGCAGAGCGCAGCATGCCGTTCTTCAAAATCTTGAGGAAGGGAACTAAATTCTTATAGACAGCGGAATGTCGAGCGGCATTTGAGGATCTCAAAGTATATCTGGCAATCTAACCAACCCGTCCCGGGAGAGATATTGTATCTGTACATAGCAGTGGGGAAGGAATCAGTCAGCTCTGTGCTTATCAGAGAAGAGGGAAGTCACCAGAGGCCAATTTACTTTGTCAGCAGAATCATCCTGGGTCCCGAGCTGAACTACACAGAAATAGAGAAGGCTGCTCTGGCGGTCATGGTCACGGCAAGAAAGTTGAGGCCTTATTTCTTATCGCATCGGGTAGTGGTGCGCACTGCTCTACCTTTTAGACAAGTGTTGGGGCGACCGGATTTGTCGGGAAGAATGGTCAAGTGGGCCGTGGAGTTGGGGGAGTATGACATGGAGTATGAGCCGAGAACGGTGATCAAAGCACAAGCTCTAGCGGATTTCATACAAGAAACAACTCGCCGTCCTATGCCAGAGTTTTGGGTTGCTTTCGTGGATGGGTCAGTAACAAAGGAGGGATGCGGAATCGGGGTGTACATCGTCTCACCAGGTTATGGGATATATCAATTCGCTATTAAATTCACCTGCCGAATGTCGAACAATGAGGCTGAGTATGAGGTTGTGGTCAGAGGGGCGCATATTCTGTCGGAGCTCAAGGTTGAATGTGTTATCATCAGAACGGATTCACAGTTAGTAGCCCAACAATTGTCGGGGGCCTATCATGTCAAAGATCAGCGAATGAAGGCATACCACTACAAAATCAACGAAATGAAACAAAAGTTCATGGAGTTTAAGATCGAGCAGATTTCCCGGGAAGAGAACATAAATGCGGACTTACTGGCGCGCATGGCCAGTGCAGTGGAACAAACATGGAATGACGAGATTATTTTACTCTGTGATACCAGAGAAATGGGGACTTCACAGGTTTTCTCAGTGGAAATCAGGGACGACTGGCGGGCTCCAATTATTCACTTTCTTAAGACAGGGGAGCGGTTAAACAGAGAATCCAATCAGAGGGCTCGCTACGAGAGTTACTGTTTAATCAACGATCAACTCTACAAATGATCTTTCACCCAACCTTTGTTAAAATGCTTATCTCCAGAGGATTCTAATTTTGCTTTGAAAGAAATTCATGCAGGTTGTTGTGGTGGTCACACGGGATTCCGGGATCTCGTACGCAAAATCATTCGGACAGGGTTCTATTGGCCTAACATCAACAATGCCGCCAGGGAGTTCGTACGCAAATGTGAAGCTTGCCAAAGACATGCCGGGAGAATCAACGTCCCGGGGGAAACTATGGGCGTTATGTACGCTGCATGCCTCTTCGACAAGTGGGGCATAGATATTGTCGGGAAGTTGCCCACGGCACCAGGGGGCAAATGTTTCCTCATAGTGGCAGTAGATTATTTCTCTAAATGGGTCAAGGCCGAGGCTGTAGGGAAGATCGACAAGGTGACAGTGGAATGATTTATTTGGCGGAATATATGCTGCAGATTTGGCGTTCCCAGGATCATCGTGTCGGACAATGGAACCCAGTTTACTGGGCAGCGGATTGCGGATTTCTGTGACCGGATGGATATCACCCAACGATTCGTCTCGGTGGCTCATCTACAAGCGAACGGTCAAGTGGAGTTGGCTAACAGGACAATATGCGAAGGGATTAAGAAGAGGCTGAATCAAAGCAGAGGCAAGTGGGTTGAGGAGTTGGACACTGTACTTTGGGCTTACCGCACTAGCCCAAAGACAGCCACTGGCGAAGCACCATTCACTCTGGTGTATGGATCTAACGCGGTGATACCAGCGGAGGCAAGGTTGGAGTCATATCGGATTACAACCTACAATACTGAGCACAATGCCGAACTCCACCGAGCAGAGCTAGATTTGGTGGAAGCACAAAGGGATGAGGCCCGGGTCAGAGCGGCAAAGTACAAAAGCATCATCAAGGCAGGATATGACAAGAGGGTCAGAGTGAGGAAATTATCCAAAGGCGACCTGGTCCTTAAACGAGCGGATGCATTAAAGGCAGTGGGCAAGTTCGAAGCCAATTGGGAAGGCCCGTTCATCATCACAGAGGTCTTGGGTGGCGGAGCGTACACACTGTCGGATCCAGACGGCAGAGCTCTCCCCAGGCCATGGAATATCAATACTCTCAAAAAATTCTATGTATAACTGCTACTCAGCAGTAATGATGAAATTGTAGACCGAATACTCTTTTTCCCCACAGGGGTTTTAACGAGGTTCGGGGCCATGATATCAATAAAATTGGATACGTGGTTCTAGGGAATTCCCCGGTGTTGTCTCGTGTATTTTTCATTATCGTTTTTTCAAAATTGCATATTTTATTTAACATGTTCATGCAGAGGCATTGCACATGTCACCAGAGGCGGGAGTAGGGTGTATACCCGTAGTCCCCAATTTACAAATTCAAAATTGCTTCTCAGCAAATCAAGGGAAAAGTAGAGAAATCATTGCTATCGTAAGCCGCGAAAGTTGGTTGCACCCCCAGGGTCTTCCATGCTCCGCGCAGAGAAATGGAACGCGGAATTGCTTCTTAGCAAGTCAAAGGAAAAACAAACAGCCAGGGACAACGCTTGAACAAGGGGAAGAGCAGAGGGATCATGCTCCCACCAGAGCAGAGGGATCATACTCCCACCAGAGCAGAGGGATCATACTCCCACCAAAACAGAGGGATCATGCGGCCGGCAGAGCAGAAGGTGGCACTTAATCGTAAGCTGCGAAAGTTGGTTGCGCCACCCGGGCCCTCCATGCTCCGCGCAGAGGTTGCACTTAATCGTAAGCCGCGAAAGTTGGTTGCACCCCCCGGGTCCTCCATGCTCCGCGCAGAGGTTGCATTTAACCGTAAGCCACGAAAGTTGGTTGCACCCCCCGGGTCTTCCATGCTCCGTGCAGGGTGTTCTCTTAATCGTAAGCCGCGAAAGTTGGTTGCGCCACTCGGGCCCTCCATGCTCCGCGCAGAGATTGCACTTAATCGTAAGCCGCGAAAGTTGGTTGCACCCCCCGGGTCCTCCATGCTCCACGCAGAGGTTGCACTTAACCGTAAGCCACGAAAGTTGGTTGCACCCCCCGGGTCTTCCATGCCCCGTGCAGGGTGTTCTCTTAATCGTAAGCTGCGAAAGTTGGTTGCGCCACCCGGGCCCTCCATGCTCCGCGCAGAGATTGCACTTAATCGTAAGCCGCGAAAGTTGGTTGCACCCCCCGGGTCCTCCATGCTCCACGCAGAGGTTGCACTTAACCGTAAGCCACGAAAGTTGGTTGCACCCCCCGGGTCTTCCATGCCCCGTGCAGGGTGTTCTCTTAATCGTAAGCCGCGAAAGTTGGTTGCGCCACCCGGGCCCTCCATGCTCCGCGCAGAGGTTGCATTTAATCGTAAGCCGTGAAAGTTGGTTGCGCCACTCGGGCCCTCCATGCTCTGCGTAGAGGTTGCACTTAATCGTAAGCCGCGAAAGTTGGTTGCACCCCCCGGGTCCTCCATGCTCCGCGCAGAGGTTGCACTTAACCGTAAGCCACGAAAGTTGGTTGCACCCCCCGGGTCTCCCATGCTCCGTGCAGGGTGTTCTCTTAATCGTAAGCCGCGAAAGTTGGTTGCACCCCCCGGGTCCTCCATGCTCCGCGCAGAGGGTTACTATTTAATCGTAAGCCGCGAAAATTGGTTGCACCCCCCCCGGGTCATCCATGCTCCGCGCAGAGGTTGCACTTAACCGTAAGCCACGAAAGTTGGTTGCACCCCCCGGGTCTCCCATGCTCCGTGCAGGGTGTTCTCTTAATCGTAAGCCGCGAAAGTTGGTTGCACCCCCCGGGTCCTCCATGCTCCGCGCAGAGGGTTACTATTTAATCGTAAGCCGCGAAAGTTGGTTGCACCCCCCGGGTCCTCCATGCTCCGCGCAGAGGGTTACTATTTAATCGTAAGCCGCGAAAGTTGGTTGCACCATCCGGGCCCTCCATGCTCCGCGCAGAGGGTTACTATTTAATCGTAAGTCGTGAAAGTTGGTTGCACCCCTCGGGTCCTCCATGCTCCGCGCAGAGGGTTACTATTTAATCGTAAGCCGCGAAAGTTGGTTGCACCCCCCGGGTCCTCCATGCTCCGCGTAGAGGGTTACTATTTAATCGTAAGCCGCGAAAGTTGGTTGCACCCCCCGGGTCTTCCATGCTCCGCGCAGAGTGTTCAAACTTGGATGGGAAGCAGCAAAGGAATGCTTGGATGGGAAGCAGCAGCGAAACTCTCGCCAGAGGAGTCAGCGAAATCCTCGTCAAAGGAGTCGGCGAAATCCTCAACAGAGGAGTCAACAAAATCCTCGCCAGAGGAGTCAGCCGAATCCTCGACAGAGGAGTCAACGAAATCCTCGCCAGAGGAGTCAGCCAAATCCTCGACAGAGGAGTCAACAAAATCCTCGTCAGAGGAGTCAGCGAAATCCTCGCCAGATGAGTCGGTGAAATCCTCAAAACAGGAGTCAGAGAAATCCCAGAGAGGAAGATCAGAAAAACGCTTGGAACAAGCATCACGGGCCAAACCAAGGACGTTCCCAGCAGAGGAATCACAAAGACTTCAACAAAAACAGAAAATCATACCATACTTTACAAAAGCATACATCATAATGGGAGATCCAGGAATGCAAGCTCAACATCAACAAACAACAAAATGACATAAAGCACGAAAGAAAGCAGGACCAGCACAGAAATCTAAAGGCGAAACAAGCGGTGAAGAAATTTCATTCACAAATGCCAAAGAAGCAGACTATCTGTCAAAAGCCACAGACAGGTACTAAGTTTTTACAAATCAAAAAGTTACAAAAATATCCATCAAGTCAAATAGGGAGATTAGGGCCATCAGGGAGGAGGGACCGAGGAGTCTGGAGCAGTATCAGAGGGCTTGGAGGCAGCAGCAGCAGAGGGATCCGGGACAAGGGCAGGGATATCAGAAGACTTGGGGGCAGTAGAAGCTCCACCAGAGGAACCGCTCACCTCAAGCACCGGCAGCGTGTCAGTACCCCTCACTCTAGGGAGACGGGCTTCCACATCCAGCAGCTTTACAGCTTCTTGCACATATGATGTTTCATTTCTGTATAGGGCAAAAAGCTGATCTACCGCGGCAGAGGAGGAAGCAGAATCCTCGAAGGCCGAGGCCTTGAAACCAGAGGGCAGAGGAGGCTCCAGGCTGTATTGAGAAAATCCCCGGGTGCTGCTAGCAGCTGGACCTCGCAGCCGGTTCACGAAACCCAGCAGGGGGGCACAGAAGGCAGGCGTGTACACCGGAGCGGCAGGCAATGAGTCAGATCCGACCCCAAAGGCAAAATAGGGAAGGGCCTTCTCCAATACTGGATACCACCACTCCGGTTTCTTCGGAGAATCCTCAGTGATCCCCAGCAACCGGTTTAGATCCTTATCCTTTATGTTATCCATCAAGGCCGGCAGGTCTAGTGCAGCAATTTGCTCCGGGGCCACCCCCGCCATCTCCAATGCCTTTTTGGCGGACTGTTTTATCACATAAGCAAAGATGGACCCGAAGCCCTCCAGATAGTCAGGGGTTTGCTTGAAGGCCGCCAAGGTGCCCTCCAACATCATCCCCAGGAAGTGCTGGCCTTGCGGAGACAAGAAATACTCCAGACGATGGTCCCGCGCCCCCAAGACATAGCCACGGTTCTGAGCCTCCACACAGGTTTTCCTCCAGCCACGCCTGGCCTCCTTGTAGTCATCATCATACCTCGCCTTGAATCTGGCAAAGCTCTCATGACTCTCCTTCGTCACCCTCGCCAGTTCAGAGGCCAAGGAGGCCTTCTCCACTTCTGCCTGTGCAAGCTTGGCCCGCAGCTCAGCCAATTCCGCCTCTGCCTTGCTGAACTGCTGCACAGTACCAGCAACTTGCTCGTCGCGTTCCCCTGTCCGTTTCCTCTCTGCCTCCAAATCCTTCTCCAATGCACCGTAATCATCGATGCAATGGACCACTGCCCCGACCTGGGATTCCAGCTGCAGGGAATTGACTAGGAAATAGTTACAGCAGGGAAATCAAAAGGTCAGAAATATAAAAATGCAAACTTGTTAATGGATGCAGGGTACCTGAAGCACCAGGCGGCTAAGGGAATTCGCCAACGCAGCTTTCGCCATCTTCTGCGTGGACTCCCTATCCTTGGGATGGATCCGGGAGAGAAGGGTGTTAACGAAGTCACGCCCCTTTAGGGACGAGACTGGTTTGAGGCCAGGGTCCCTCCGATTCTTCCTCGGGCACGGCCACTATCTTACCCCTTTTAGCACCCACGGAGGCAGCCTCCGCTTCACTTGCCAGCCCAACTTCTGGGTCCACGAGCTTGCTGCCTTTTTCGAGGCGCGCCTTGCGACTGCTTCTCTGCAAGGTCTTCCGCGGCAGACTTCCTTTTCCTTGGGACCACTCGGGACCCGGGAGTGGGAATGTTGCGGAGTGATCGAATAAGGGGCACATCATCCTCAGCGTCCTCGGCATCCTCAATAACCACCACTGGGATGATGGATGGTCCTCCACTCTGGCCCGAACCAGAACCCTTTGTCTTTTGGTTGTCTGGGATGAATGAAAGAAGTACATCCATGTCCTTCCCCTTGCCAGGGGGGAAGTGTTGCGCGGGAATAGTCTCATCTGGGACCACAGGAATCAGCCCGGAGATGTCCACCCCGGTATCCGTAGGCTGCCCAGAGCCTTGGTCCTCTGCGCCAGAAGGACGGTCGGCGGAAAGATCAGACCTACATTTGTTCCTCCACGACATCCCTGCAAACAAACACAATCTTATCACCAAAAACAAGGTAACAAATAATTTTCACATACGATACTAATGCCTATTTTACCTATGGATCCAGGAGGGTATAGGGGAAACAGGCCATTGGCTGCCAAAGCCGAGAAATTTTTAGTTAGATCTTTGCAGGGGAATGGTTCTTGGGTGTGGAGGGCATTAAGGGTATTCAGCACTCCCAGGTCGTGAGCAGAGGGGTTTCCTTGGGAGACCGACTGGTATTTGGTGCGGGAGGTATGCCATCGCAGCTCTTGGGCGCCATACTGGTGCCAAGTACCGGAAGTAGTCTTCACATAGCAGTAGGAGTGAAGAAAGTCCTTATCATAAGAACTCAGGGAATTCAGGAAAAGGGCGGGATATGTCTTACGCGCGGCAAAGCTATACAGGGGGCCCCCTGCAATCTTAGGGATTGGGTCTGGGTAAACAATTTAAAGGTATCTTTAACACCATGAGCGGTGCAAAGAATGTGAAAACAATACAACCTCCGAATGGCGGAGGGAGCTATTTGATAAAAGGGGATTTTGAAGTGGTTGGCTACGTTTATTATAAGCGGAGGAGGGGGAAGCCTCAGACCGGCATCTATCTGGGCTCGCCAGATAACCACCATATTCATGTTCAATTTGTCAAAAGCGGGCATCAGAGCCTTGGATTGGGGTTCGAATTTTAAACCCAGAGGTCGTCTACAGAGGTCAAACATCTTGTGCATGCTCGCCATGCTCAATCGGGATTCAGGTATAGATTTGGGTGATTTAGGGATTTTCTTCTTGCTCTTGGAGGTTTTAGGGGTTTCGGAAGTAGGGAAAGAAGATCCAGAAGCCGATGGAGAAGTCCGGGGAGAACTAGGGTTCGAAGGAGGGGGAGAATCAACCGGGGAGGGTACAGGAGAGGGAGAAGGGGAGGGGAAAAGTCAGGCTGGGCACCAGGGGTGGAGGAGGAAGCCATTATCAAAAAAATCTAAAAATCCTAGGGTTTTCACGCTCAATCAGAGCACCAACAAATCCCAAAACCACTTTATACTAAACACAAATATCGGGAGAGGAGAATACGCGAGTTACCTAAGTCAAAGAAAGATCGACGGTAAAGATTGGAATGGAAGGATCGCAGGAAATACGTTGGAACAGGGAGAGGATCGCCGGAAATCGTAGATGAAGGAATTCGGAAAACTTGAAGAAGATGAATAGTGGAAAGTAAAAATTCGAATCGACTAAGTAAAAGGTACACGGGCAACTACCAACATACGGGACAAACGACACGTGGCCCTAAAAAAGCAATCAACGGTCAAGGATTTCTGCGGGGAGGCGAAAGGATGTGAGGGCTGAAAAAGGTAACCTGGGGATACGGAAAAGCACTGTAGAAAGGGCAGGCATTTAATGCTGATGACGTCATCCGCGCAGACGAATACTCTGACTAGTGACACCGTTCCAGAGTAAACTAGTCAGACCAGAGGGGGGAGTGGTTGATGAGGAGTAATATGTGCAGAGCAGAGAAATGGCGGTACCAGGGGAATCATGGGGAGCAGCGAGACGGCTCTCGCCAGAGGAATCACACTCGCCAGAGGAATCACACTCGCCAGAGGAATCACCCTCGCTAGAGGAATCACACTCGCCAGAGGAATCACCCTCGCCAGAGGAATCACCCTCGCCAGAGGAATCACATTCGCCAGAGGAATCACACCAGCCAGAGGAATCGTTCTCGCCAGAGGAATGGTTTTCGCCAGCGGAATCACCGAAACGCGGGGAAATCTCCCGCGTAGAGGCAACTTTACCATTATGCCCCCGACCACGTAAGACGCATGCTCCGGTGTTGATTTTACTGTCTTACCCTCCATATGAAATCTATAAATAATGGCATGCGTGCTCATTTGTACTTACGCTATCTTCTACACTCAATACAATAGCAGCTTTTCTCTCGCATTCCGATTACTTCCTTTAACTTCGCCGGTCAATCGCAACTAGGTATAACTCACGATCCATTCATAATTCACCGATTAGTTAGATATCCACCCTCTTATGTTTCACCAAAGGGGAATATCTAACTACACGCCTGGAGGCAGAAGGATTGATTTTTACAATGAATAACTAAGCCTTATTTATAGACTTCAAATCCTTCTTGATCACCATGGAAGTTGCCATGCAAAGTAGAATTCTAAAGGCAACAAAATCTTGTAAAATAAGGCAACTTCCAGCTGAACGCGCGCTCTAGAAAACTCCTCAACTCTGGCGAAATTGGCTCTGGAACGGCATGACAGAGCTGGAAGTCAGCTCTGGCGAGTAGTGCAGAGCTGAAAAGTCCAGAGCTGAAAAGTCAGCTCTGGCATAGTTGACTTTTAAGTCCAGAGCTGAAAAGTCAGCTCTGGAGTGTTTACTCTGAAGTCCAGAGCTGAAAAGTCAGCTCTGGAGTGTTGACTCTGGAAATTCAGCTCTGGCGTTCAGAGCTGAAAAGTCAGCTCTGCTCTGGATGTTTCTCAGCTCTGGCGCGGGCCTTCAGCTCTGCACACCAAAACACCTAAAAAAAATGCCAATTTCATCCACAATTGCACTCTTCCATCTATAAAACCTAAATCTCCTGCAAAGCATAAAATAAACCATAAAACGCACCAATTTCCAGAAGATTATCTTAAAATTAAGCTCATACAAACCCCAAAATTTAGCACAATTAAGCATAAATCACTAAGCACAGCGCTGATGAGTATTACAGTCCTCATCAGCTACTCCCCCTAGTCTTGGTTGAACTTTGTCATTTTTGGGTTCAACCAGTGGTGCGTGGTGTAGAGTCAGCGCTGTGATGTTATCCCAAGTCAACTAAGCATATATAATTCCTTGCAACTTATTAGATAAAAATTGTCAATCTTTACAAAACAATGGTGACAAAGTATTTCAGCGTTGTAAATGAACTAAGATAAAAAAGATAATAATTTTCCCTTTTGATTCGTCGAGCATCATTAAAGATGATAAGGGCTTAGATAACCTGTGCTGAGAAGACTCAAGTGATCTGCGCTGAGATAACTGAGATAGCTGCGCTGAGAAGACTGTGCTGACTGCGCTGCACTGACTGCGCTGACAACCCCACACTGACTGCGCTGCACTTACTGCGCTGACAAGACCGCGCGGAGAAGACTTTATGAAACATTTGTGATACTCCCCGGACCCCCGCAGAGCGGCCCTCAAGATGGTACACCCCTGCAGAGCGACCCTTAAGATGGTACACCCCCGCAGAGCGGCCCTCAAGATGGTACACCCCCGCAGAGCGGCCCTCAAGATGGTACACCCCCGCAGAGCGGCCCTTAAGATGGTACAAAGATGGTACACCCCCGCAGAGAGGCCCTCAAGATGGTACACCCCTGTCTAACTTTCGCGGCTTACGATATTCCTGCACGGAGCATAGACAATCAAAGAACCCTGTCTAACTTTTGCGGCTTACGGTATTCCTGCGCGGAGCATAGACATTCTGAACTGACAACGGCTCGGACATTCTGCGCTGAAAACTATTGAGATAGCTGAGATAGCTGCTCTGAGATAGCTGCGCTGAGGTAGTTGCCCTGAGGTAGCTGAGATGACTGGGATAGCTGCTCTGAGATAGTTGCGCTGAGGTAGCTGCCCTGAGGTAGCTGAGATAGCTTGGATAGCTGCTCTGAGATAGCTGCGCTGAAGTAGCTGCCCTGAGGTAGCTGAGATAACTGACCTGGCTGCGCTGAGAAGACCCACATTCCACTTAAGGCTTTCCCCTTTCGCAGCGTGGCTGAATTGCCACTAAAGCTCATTTTCTACCGAAGCAGGTTTTCCAGCGTTGTCAACCATTATTGCTGTGCTGTAAATTTTCCCAGGTTTCACTAGTAGTTCCCTTGAACACTTGAGCTTTGATCAATATTCCTTGCACGATAAATCGAACGAAAATGAGATTATAGGCAAAGTAATCACATGAAAATAAATTGAAAAACGCTAGCAAATGGAGGCACTTCCCATCAAATTAGGCTGAACCATGGCTCTCAAATTAGGAATTGAATAAATACATCCATAGGATTTAAAAGACTTAGCTTATGATAGGGAGAAGGGCAAATGTTCTATTCGGTTGAAGCCAGGACGATGCTGACAATGGCAGGCCCTTGCTGCCTCGTCGGACTCCGATTAATCTGCGGTAGATATAATTTGGTGGCTAGTTTGTGGAGATAAAGCCGAAGTTGGATGAGAAGATGGGCAAGTTTATGGAGATATTTTCAAAGTTACAAATCAATATTCCATTACTTGATGCGTTGAGAGATATGCCGGGGTATGCTAAGTTCCTCAAGGATGCAGTCTCCAACAAGAAAAAGTTGGGGAAATATGAGACGATCAATTTATCAGAGAAGTGCATCGCGGTACTACAGAAAAAGCTACCATTGAAGCAGAAAGATCCTGGTAGCTTTACCATCGCCTGTGTGAAAAAAAAAATTCGCAGGGCCGGCGACCGCCGCCTGACCGTCAAGGTCAAGCTTATTTTTGCAAAGGAGCCGGCGACCGCCGGCCGACCGCCGCCGGGTCACCGCGCGGTCGCCGTGTGTGCGGTAAGTGTCTTTTTAAGTGGGGTTTTCCCCCTTTTCTCCACTCTTTCACCTCTCTTCTCTCTCTCACTCCAAAACCCACGAAAATTAAAATTTTTCTTCATCAAATTACTCCCAACTCACTTCAAATTCACCAAATTCCTTCCACACATCTCTTACCACATCATAATCTTCCATTCCATCCGAATAATTTGAGTGTTCATCCACTTAATCATCTACATTCAAGTTTGGAGGTTTTTGTGTTGGATTTGTGCTTCTTCACTTGTTTTTGCTAAAGATTCAAGGTAACTCACTTCTATCCTTTGTTTTTATTGTTATTCTTGCTAGTTTTGCTAAGATTTTGCTATTTGTTCTAAGTGATTTAGCTTGATTTTATGATATTGGAGTAGTTAGTGTAGTACTTTATTTTGTGAAGTTTAGTTGTGGATTGAAGCATGCCAGGCACTAGTTGGTTTCCTTGTTCATCTTTCTTATGTTTGTTATTGATGCTAGCATATTACTTTATTAGAGAATTTAGCTTGAATTTGTGTTGGGATGTAGGCTTTACTCATGATGGGTTTTGTTTTGTTTATTCATATGTGTAGAGTTAGCTTGGAGTGTTTGGATTAAAGGATTGAGTTTTGGATTAGGGGGATGGTTTTTGATGGAGGTTTTGGCTAAGTTAGGGACTTCATTGCTATATCTTTGTTGGTTTGTTGGTTTTAGGTGGTGCTTTGGAATTGATTGAATTTTTTTTGTAGGAACAATGGCACCAAAGAAACGAAAGGGGAGCACTGGATCCTCGGGGTCGAGAAGTGCTCCATTGGCACCCGATCAGCCAGAGTATCACGGCGTGGTACTTATGTCGAATTTAGATCGACCAAAGTTCTCGGCATTGTGGCATTGGAAGATAGAGCCCACACGTTATGCTGACCCGGTAGTGCTTCAAGAGATGGGGGTCTATGGAGATGTCCAACGGTTGTTTGCTAACATTGGGAGGAGCCGAATTCTAGAAGGAGGATGGCCTACGATCGAGAGAGTTATACTCGAGATGATGAGCACGTTTGATGTGAGATTGAATGTCGGCGACGTATCCCGACTCTATAGCCTTCCAGCTCAACAACAATTGGGAGCATGATGTGGATATGAGCACCATCTACTAACTGTACTTTCACACATCTTGTTGGATTTAGACCGAAGAAGCTGTGGCGGGATTTGGTGCAACCCGAAGCTGGTGAATACTCGTCAGGCACATCCAAGGCAGCTAGCATCAGAAACCCTGTCTTTCGGGCAGTTCACCACATCATCGCCCATACTATTCTCGCTCGCAAGGAGAACAGTAATGTTAGTCAGTTGGATCTTTACATCATCTATGCCATGCTCACAAGAACCCACATCAGCTTCGCCGACATTTGGTTCAGCAAGTATACAAGGCCGCCAAAGCCACCAAGGGCATTATTACAATCGGAGGGATGCTCACTCCCATTGCTCTACATTTCTGTCATGAGGTGAGGGATTGGCCGATTATGAGGGGTGAAACACTAATACATGCCCGCTGGATGTTTGATATGCGAGTGATTTCCCGAGTTCATCCGCCTTTCCAATTTGTTCAGAGGGATGGGGATCACTTTCCCCTGCCCAACACTGCGCTCACTACGGTAAATGGTCGTTATGACATGATCAACTAGAAGTTAGACACTCCTACTCATCGTGCACTGGCAGGCCCAGGAAGAGGCGGACATGGGGTGCAACCACAAGTAGAGGTTGAGGTAGACGAGGAGGAAGAGGCGGTGTCTCCCCCTCATGGACATCAGGGCGCTGCTGCCGGCGCAGGAGAATACTACGATATGGCAGCTTTAACTAAGAGGATGGGTCGTTTGGATGCCCAGTTCACCGTCGTTCGTGGCGACGTGATGGCTATGAGGATGGCGCAGCAAGAGGCCGACCGACGCCAGGCAGAGTTTGAGGCTTATACATGTGAGCAGTTCGGCCGCCAACAATAGTTTGAGGCGTATCAGCGAGCTGAGCTAGAGCGCCAGATGGCTATGCAGGAGTAGCTTTTACGCAAGTACTGGTGGTTCCGTGATCTACCGGCCTCCTAATTGCTTTCTGTAAGTATGCATCACATAACCTTTATCTATTTTTCCCTCCAAATTTATTTTTGAGCTTTTGCTCTTTAATAAGTTTGGGGGAGGGGGATGGAGATTGGTTATATTTTGCATTATTTTTCTTATTTTTATTCGCTTTTATTCGTTTGTCTTAGTTTGCTTTGCTAGTGTTGGTCTGGTTTCATAGAGTGTTGGAGTCTGGTTTGTGCTTTAGTTTGCTTGTTTTGTTCTGTTTTGTTTGGTTGGTGCTTTGCTGCGATGCTTTTTAGTTGTTTATTACTCCATTAGATTTTTGGTGAGAGGCTTATGATAAATTCTGTGATAAAATTTCTTGGAATTCAATCTTCTTTGATAAGTTGAGCATAATTTGAACTAATTTGCATAACTTTAGGGTGATTTTGGCCTTGACTTTGGGACGTTGAATAAACCTGTGAGGATTTGAGCCAAAATTGTTTATCATACACAGTTTATTCTTTGTTGTGAGTTTTGTCATGCATGTGGTGATCTTCTAGAACTTGCCATGGTTTCTGTGTCAAGGTTGCTGTTGTGCCCAGGATTATGAGATGATTTTAGGCCATCTTTTGTTACCCACAATTTTTCCCAAACAATGTCCTTGAAAAATTTATGCTTCGTTATCCACTTTGAGCCTATTTAGCTTTTATTGTCTAGCCGGATGATAGGAGGTGATGAAGTTTATGGGAATCCTTATGTGGTGAGTTGTAGTGGGTTGATTGAAAAGAAGGGACGATATTGTGTTACTATTTACTCTTATAAGCTCTATAAAAGTTGTGAAAAGAAAAGAAAGAAACAAATGTTGAAAAAAGAAAAAAAAGAAAAAAATATAAAGTCGAGTGTTTATTGAGAAATTTGTTAGAAAATCGACTTTGTGTGTTGGAAATAAATGGAGAGCATAAAAGAGTGTTTAGTTATGTTTTGTGATGATTAAATCCCTTGAGTTGTATGATTATGGTGGCATAGTTGGGTGGAAGATGGAATTTATTCCATACTTGATTTGGACTATTATTGCACTTGAAAATGTTATCAGAAATATATTTTTGTGACACTTTAGCTGTAATGGCACTTGGTGCAGATGTCATATTAGTAAATGTAATAATAGGTTAAGTGTAACGATAGAACTTCTATTAGTACAGTTAAAAACATCATGAAAAATGACGTATCATGTCACTAAAAAGTGTGTCTAAATGTTGTCTAATACTACACTAATTTATCAGGACAAAAAAATTATAAAATGCCCCTCATAAATATTTATAATTGTGCATTTTCCCTATAAATGTCTATTATTTACATTTTTACCTACAAATATCTATTATTTATATTTTTCTCCTTCAAATATTTTTAAATTATATTTATATCTTTCAAATATTTTAAATTTATATTTTCTTCCTTCAAATAAATATAATTACATTTTCACTTCTAATATACTATTATTTTTATAAATTTTTTTTGGATATAATGCTTAATACTAAAATTTAAATATTGTATTGATAAAACATAAAAGTATCAAATTCATATTAAACTATTAATAATCACGCAACAAAAAGTAATGAACAATCCATTCAAAATATACATAAATTGAACATAAGATATCCAAACTGTTAAATGGTCTCACGCCCCATTAATGTAAATTGAACGCATATACCAAACAATATAAAGCGTTGAGTATCTTCTACTATAACTTCACAAGTATAAAAAGAAGTCTAAGAGTTCACCGTAAGAACTTTGATTTAAATAATCCATGGCAAATTGTAGGAGAATATTGATCTAAACACTTCTATGTCTTTATCTACTCCAGATTTTCTTTTCCATTGTATTACCAAGCTTTGCAACACTCTAAATCCGTCTAGGCTGCACGTAAATCAAACCAAAATATATTCAATAAAGAGTCATAAGATAATAAATAACAATATACTCCCTCCGTCCACGAAATAAACTCCTACTTGCCCTTAAATATTTGTCGACGAAATAAACTCCTACTCTGCTTTTTGGACAATTATACCCTCCCTTGCTTTTAAATTTACTACACTTTTATCTATTGGGCCACTTTATTCCACCATTACTTATGTAATTAGTCTCCCCTAAACTAATTATTATTATTATTATTATTATTATTATTATTATTATTATTATTATTATTATTATTATTATTATTATTATTATTATTATTATTATTATTATTATTATTATTATTATTTTATTATTATTCTTATTTATTTTTTATTCTTATTATTATTGTTGTTGTTGTTGTTTTGTTTTGTTATTATTGTTGTTGTTCTTCTTCTTCTTCTTCTCTTCTCTTCTTCTTCTTCTCTTCTTCTTCTTCTTCTTCTTCTTCTTCTTCTTTTCTTCTTCTTCTTCTTCTTCTTGTTTTTCTTCTTCTTTCTTCTTCTTCTTCTTCTTCTTCTTCTTCTTCTTCTTGTTCTTGTTTCTTCTTCTTCTTCTCTTCTTCTTCTTCTTCTTCTTGTTTTTCTTGTTCTTCTTCTTCTTCTTCTTGTTCTTCTTGTTTGTTCTTGTTCTTCTTCTTTTTCTTCTTCTTCTTCTTGTTCTTCTTCTTCTCTTCTTCTTCTGCTTCTTCTCTTTTCTTCTTCTCCTTCGTCTTCTTCTTCTTCTTCTTCTTGTTCTTCTTCTTCTTCTTCTTCTTCTTCTTCTTCTTCTTCTTCTTCGTCTTCCCCTTCTTCTCTTCTTCTTCTATTATTTATTATTGTATTGTTGTTATTATTATTATTATCAAATTGCTAGTTAAAGATTAGTAAAAGTAATCACAATACATAAGCACTACTCTTTTAGTCTTTTACACCACCTTTTTTCAGCTTTCTTAGTCTCCGTGCCGAACCCCAACTGAGAGTTTATTTCGTGGACGGTGGGAGTATCTTTTACGTGAGAAACATATTTGGACATTATATAGCAAGCATTTTCATCCCAACAACCTACCGCTTACAATTGTAGATAGTCAATGGAATGTGACATAACAAGGAAAAAATGACACATCTCACATAAAAATATTTGGGAAATGCAAGTCAATAGCAATTTCTACTATAAAATAGATTCGATCCACCTTTAATAAAGGACTATGTACTAATTCTATTTCACAACATTATTATCAAAAAAGAAGCAATGAGATGTTCAATAGTTCCTACACATAAGAAGCAAATTCTAATTTCAAAAGTTCTATCTTTTCCAACAAAAAATCACAAACAAACCAATGCATAAATATGGCATGAAAATTGAAATAAAATATGACGTGAAGTTCATAAATAACAAAGCAAAGAATAAGAAACAAACCATGGTATGAACAATAAAAGAGTATATTCCAGCACAAATACCAAATGACTCACAGATGCTATAAGTATCCACTCCATTTAATATATTTGACATATGCCAAGAATGATTATACAAACAATACAGATAGTCAATAAAATTTAGAGTACATGTCATGTAAATATAAACCGAGCAATTATCAATATTCAATGGGTGTCAATATTGAGTAGGTGTGACCTGCATGAATAAGGTAAGTACATAATAAGAACAAAAATATAGTATAAGTGGTCATTATATGTTACTTAAATCATTGATAAATTTTACCAAAGAACATGGCCAAGCAATCATATGACCAACTGTTTGGGAAAGCTCTTGAAAATTGTCGTAAGGCCTGATTAATAGGTCCTTAGGTTCAACCACAACTTTCACATTTACTTTACACCGATTCAATCCTAACATTTGTCCTCCAACTTCTGTACTTGGATCAACGCTATGAATACATCTTGTTTGGGAAAGCTCTTTAAAATATTTTAAATAGAAAATTCCCATCCTTTATCTAAAACTGAACTAGGATAAACTATGCATCGGGATATAACTGAGTTGAGCTGAAAGGGAGAAATTGACTTTCGTACCTGCTGGAGTGGCACAGTTGTTGTCTCCGCACATTCTGGTGGCGGTGCACCTAATGCAGCTGCTGAGGCAAAGAAAGAAGAGAAAGTGGAAAAGACAATGGAAGAGAAGGAGGAGTCAGATAATGACATCAATTAAGAAATCTGCAAAAAAACTGCTATGGCAATTATCCATCAAATTCTCTTATTATTTATTTTGGCTTAGTTTTTAGTTGGAGAAGAATTTGTTGTTTGAAAGTCCATTTGCACAATGAAGATATAATACTAACAATTTCAAAAAAAACAAATAAAAAACACTAGGCATCAGGTGCTTGAGTCAAATCAAAATGGGATGTATCTAAAATAGTTGAAACCTTAAAATGAAATTAAAAAATTATTTTTTGGGCCATAAGAAAAGCAGTAACAGATGGAAATTAGAACATAATTCAGTGCACATATGAATTAGAATGAGAGCTAACGTTTTCAGACCTCCAAGTATTCCATAAATTTGGGCGACACTGCCATATGCAGAATATTTAAACAACTACTCCCTCCGTCCCTGAAATAAGTTCATCTTTTTCCATTTTGGGACGTCCCCCAAATAAGTTCCTTTTTCTTTCTTTATATTTTTGGACAACGACCCCACCACTAATAATACTTTATTTATTCTTACTTTTCACTTTTTCACCACTCACGATACTAATTATAACACTTTTTCACCTTTTCATCACTCCCAATACTAATTATAACATATTTTTTTCCACTATCAATACATTTTACCATTTTCCTTAAAACCCGTGTCGTCCCCAAAGAGGAACTTATTTTGGGGACGGAGGGAGTATATATCTATCTTGTTGCATCTTCTATTCTCTGGAAAAGGATAGTTACACCACTTAATTTATTTGTAATATTTGCAATAGATGAATCAGAGTGAAAACGATGGACTATTTTTTTTTTACCAGAGAGTATATTTCGCCGTGGTGCAGACCTTGTTTAATTGAAGATAACTGAAACGTGAAATCCTCTGTTGTGGCCAAGAAATTCGCCGACGAACCTGAAACAAATAAAATCTCATAAACATACAGCTAGCATACGCATAGTTCAGATGTTCTTGTGTACTTACTTGAACAAAGAAAAGTAGATGGCTTGCCCTTCTATTGTTTGCTTCTTGAAAATTAGGGGTTTCGATTAGGAGGAAGAAGAAGATAGGGGTTTTCTTCAACTCCTTAACCGCCAACTATTTTAGTTCTGCCGTGTTCAATTCCAAACTTTTTCTTATGTAAAAATTTAAGATATATTATTATGTATATAAAAATATACTATGATTTTCATATATTGGGTTAACTAATAAAAGAGTGAATTGAAACAAGAGTAAAAGCTCGTGCTTTAATTTTAATTAGCGTTTTTTTTTCCTTCTTGTTTTAATTAGAATATTATGTAGAGGAGTGATTTGTGGCTATTATTTGTTTAGCCGTCTTTTATTTTAATTAACATTTTTTTTTCTTACTTTAATTATCAATTTTTTTAAAGAGATTAATTAATGTTAATGTATCACTTCTCTTTGGAATTTTTGTATCTAAGTTGATTGATTCTAAATAGTTTAATATTTTTCAATAAGTTCAAAAGTCATCTTTAAAATTAAAGCAAAAAACATGTGTAAAAAGCTAGTATTATATGTATACGTCTATATATATATATATTTTGTATTTATAAGTAAATTATATATATATATATAATGTATAATAAAAAAATTATATGACATTTAATAAAACTATCAGAAAATGAGTCCTATCCTGACATTTATTTCAAGATGTAGTATTAGAATTTGATATAAATGTAGTAAAAGGCTAATGTATTGATTGGGTATTTATAATGACACCTTTTATAAAGTGTAATAAATTTAGTATAGTAATAGCCTATTTTTCTAGTAGTTGGTGTTCTTAAATTATTTTGAGTCACTTAGCCTATATTTCCCTACCTTAACCAATGTCCATACATTATAACCCAAAAACAAAGACCTATTTGATCTTAGTCTTGGCACACTTTTAGCGATTGAGATTGTAGACGACTGGCAAGCTTATGGTAAGAGATCTACATTGCATTGAATTTGATGAGGGTATACACGTCCCATTCTACCAATTGAGAGTTGAGTGATACACATACATAGTGAGATTCAATTGTTTAAAATTCAAGGTTGATTTTGCTTTAAGTTGTGTTTAATTGGTGAACTTTGTGTTTACTTGTTGGAGATTTGAGAGTTCTAACTTTCTATGTTTTTCTGATACCTCTATGATCCAAATTTCTGCCCATTCGTGTTTAATGAGATTATTCTTCCCATTATTCGAGGACGAACAATGATTTAAGTTTGGGGGAGTTGATAAACACTCATTTTGCATTGTTTTTAGGAGTGTTTAAGTGTTCAAAGTGCTAGAATTATGCTTGATTGTGATATCAATTGGTTTAAGTTTCATATTCTTTTGTGATATTGCATTTAGGTATGGTTTTGGTTGTTTTGCTCTAGATTTGAGTGTTTTGAAAGCTACATATGGATGTTGAAGATCAAAATATCAAGTTACAAGTGTTTCGGATGCGAAAATCGAGGAAACGAGCTTGAAGAGCTCGAAAAAAGGAAGAAACAGAGCAGCCGATCGTCGGCTGGCGGTCGAAGAAATTTTAAGCATCATTCGGCGAGCAATCGGCGACCGCCGCACAGCCCGCCGAGAAATCGGCGTGGCCAGCGATCGGGCGGCGCCCGCCGTGTGCCCGCCGCCGTATGAAGAAAGTTAGTGAAGAAGGCGGCGACCGCTGCCTGCCTGCCGCGGGGTCGTCGTTCGTCCGTGTTTTTATGTTTTTGCGTATTTTTCAAGTTCTTTTCGAGTTCAAATTCTATAGTTTACCCTGGTGCTATATATAGGTCTTCTTTTTACCTATTCAGGGTTCCCAGACTTAATTTTTCAGTTTTATACCTCTAGAATTTTATTGCTTTCCTGTTTTCAAGGCTTGGATCAAGATTGAAGATTCAAGCCGCTACAATCGTTCTTATTTAGTTTTTATATAATTCGGTTCTTCCAATTGTGTTCTTTTTAATTATGTTTATGTTTTATTTCATTATGTCTGGCTAGTTTCGTTTAGCTAATTCTAGGGTTTGTAAATAGTTGATTGAATTTATGTGATTTATTTGTTAATACATTTGTGTCTTCCATTTTCTGATTCATTAGCAGGCTGGATGAATAGGTTAGTCAGGGAATGCAACTTTTAGTTGAAACTTCGCAAGCGCCGCCAAAGCGCGGACGGGGTTGTCCCCCAAATGGTATGGAACGTGCAGACGGGGTCGTGCAACATGCTTCGTCTCTCGTGCCCGAAGATAGCATAAAATGTCGCCTTAGGAAATGGGTGGAGGCGGGTCATAAGCTGAGGGATTATGTGGTTTCTCATAGCAACAACGACAAATTCTGTGCTATGAATTATATTGTCAACAAACATTGGGCAGATGAAGTGGATTTGGATGACATCTACAACACTTCTAATGTTTTTTATTGATAGACGTCTTTGTGGATAGGTATCTCTTTTCACATTTTTTGAAGTGCTATATTTTTCTTGTTTTTTTTAGTATGTGTTGTGGTACTCTTGGCGGTGCCAGACATCTTTGTTGCTTATTGCATTAAAGGGGAGCTCTTTTTTTAGGCTCGGACCCTTAGTCTACTCTCTTGTGCTTTCAAGGGCTTTTGGTTACTTTTTTCTTTTTTATATATAAAAACTCAATTTAATAATAAATAAATAATCAATAATTTAATTTTTATTTAATTATTTAAATTAATAAATAAAATATTAATTAAGTCAATTAATAAATAATATGCCAAGTGTGTGTATAAATAATTCAATTGTGCACACATTTGCACGATTGATTTTGTTCAACCGTACAGAAACCTAATCAATTCTGTATGTATTTTAATCAACTGTGTATATAGTAAATGTTTAATTTATAATAAATAAAGAAATAAGTTAATTAATAAGAAACTAATGTCGGGAACTTTATTGAAATATCATAATCCTTGTTTTGATGATACCAAAATCCATAGGACCTTATTGTAATACACTAGAACCTTTTGAACTCAAGTGTTAGAGTTCGTTTCTAGTTTAGTTAGCAGTTCTGAAGACTGGATACTGAAGGACGAAGGATTGAAGACTGAAGACTGAAGATACCAACTGAAGTATCAGTTGAAGAATCAGTTCGGAACTGATTACTTAATGTGTGTCATGTGGATTCAGCGGACTGATACTAAAGTCAAGTATCAGTTAAACATTCTTCCTCGGACTGAACCTCCAACGTTCAAAGGAAGCCACGTACTCAAAAAGTACAGCCGCATTAAATGCAGAGATCTCAGGATCATCCCTTTCTGCAGAGGTCATTCCTATTTGGTGGTTACTTTATTAGAGACGTCACATCTCCTGCTTTTCAACATAGCCGTTCTCACCAAACAAGGAACCTCGAAGATTGAAGCCTCAGCCCAAATTCGAAAAGCTCTCCAACAGAAGAAATCTTGAAGACGTTCTCCGCCAACGGATCTATTCAAGACCTCTCCTATAAATAGCGCTCGAGGATCACTTCAATCTTCACCGATTCAACAACATAAGCTGAAACTCTGCCAAAATAGTTTCTCAGCCAAAAGCTTAACCTCCCCAAAGCTTGAATCGAAGAAGAGAATTCCAAAGCCAAAAATCAGTCACTGCTGATTACACACATTCTCTTAGACCTTAGGCAAACCTCTGTTCACCCAGAAGCCTAGGTCAAACTAGCTCCAAAGAACTTGTTCTTTGAAGTTTAGTTGGCAGGATTTCAAACCTCCCTTCGAGATAGAATCGAGTGTTTGAGTGAAAAGGAGTTCAGGAAGGTACTCTGACTCCGTGAGATCCTAGTGCAAGGTCGTGCTAGGAGTGAGAAATCCAACGCGAGTGAAGTGTTGGTACTGAAGAGTGGAATCTTCAGTGGTACGGTTGTGTGCACCCGACAAGCACACGGTTCGGTTTGCAGTGCACCAGTTAAGCACTTGCGGAGTGGATTGTTGGTCTGATCAACCGACCGTGGATGTAGAAAGTGTTTTCCGAACCACGTAAAAGTCTCTGTGTTATTTACAGCTTTCAGTTTTACATTCTTACTTGTGTTCTTACTTTTGATAAACTGAATTATGATTAACTGCAAAGAGAAACCTAAGACTAACAACGTGCTCAACCGAGGCTATTACGAAATAAAGTTATTTCCGCTGCGTATGTTATCAGTCTGACTGATCTATCCTCTGATAGTCAGGAAGACTTGTAACATCTCTGTTTTAGCAAACTCGACTGAAGCCTTAGCGTGCATCAGTTAAGTTCCAGTGACTTAACTGATAACTCCTTACTGAAGAGTATTTCAGTATCAGTCGTCAACCCTGTTTGGTCAAAACTCCTTTCTGTTAACATGTGTCTTGTTTTCTTGTAAAGTTTCGTTTTGATCTTTATCTTGAGATCCCTCTGTTTTAGAGGAGAAAAATAGCCCATATGTGTATTCCCCCCCCCCAATACACCTATTCGAGACCCTCCGGACCTAACAACTAATTAATAATAAATAAGTACTTATTCACTGTGTCGACGATGAAGTGCAGTCTGTTGGTAAGACGCTTCTCTTCTAACCAATAGGTCGGGGGTTCGAGTCACCTAGAAGGCTAGAGTGTGAGTGTGTTTTTTATTTCTTTGGGTGTAACAAATTTTAAAAAAATATATTTATTGACTGAGTCATTGTGAAACACAACTGTGCAGTTAGGAACATAATGGAGCTCAATTGTGCACAATAGAGTCAAGGGATTTTTTAGGACAATAACTTATGTTGATTTGGAAATTAGAACAAAAACTTTCGGACTTATAAAAATAGGACACTAATTTTTTTAGAGTACAATAGGACACTAATTAATAAGCGTCGTAAAAATAGGACATTTTCTCGGCCAATAATTGATCGAAAAATGTCATGCGGATGCAACACTTATTAATTAGTGTCCTATTTTAGTCTAAAAAAAATTAGTGTCCTATTTTTACAAGTTCAAAAGTTATTGTCCTAATTTCCAAATCAATCTAAGTTATTGTCCTAAAAAACCTCGAACTCTGCACAATATGTACGCGTTTGATTTTGTTCAACTATGCACAAACTCAAACAACCGTGTATATATTGTGCACAGTTGTTTTTGTTCACTATGTCGCTGTGGAACACAACTGTGTAGTTAAGAATACATTAATAGCTCTCAACTGTGTCCTCCCAACCACACATTTGTTTTATATTTTTCATACTTGTAGTCTTACATGTGAAAAAACTAAAGTTTATCATTATAAAACAACAAATCATGATGTTGATCTTAAGAACATAACTGTGTACTGCATGCATTTGTGTACAGCTCACCAATTTATTTATTTTTATTTTTTTTATATACAATTTAGATATTTTCTATGAATTTAGCATACACACTTAGAAAATCGCCATTTTTTTCCTAATATTCGTGGGTTTTTCAAAAATCCTAGAAAGAAAAGAGAAAAGAAAAAATGTGTTTTCATCACTTTTTGATGTTTTCCTTCCCCAATCTTTCTTACATTAGCATTCATTGTCTATTAAAATCATTGTACCTGAATCAGAGAGAAGAATATCAAACCGGTGAATGAACTAAAAAAACAATGAAGAACCGAGAGAGAGATAGAAAGTGAGGTTATTTTAGAGAAAGGGAAGAGTGAGGGAAAAGAGAAGTTGCTATTTCACTTTGATTCTTAAGGGTATTTTAGTCTTTTTATAAGATTTTAACTACTCCCTCCGTCCCATTAAAGTTTGCCACATTTCCTTTTTGGTTGTCCCACTATTGTTGGCCACTTTCCTAAAATAGAACTATTTACTAGTTAATTAAACTTAATTAGTTAATTTAATTAAGTTTTCTAATTAAACCTAAATCCTTAAACACACGCACAGACACACACAAACGTACACACAAACATCGCTGAAGTCTTCTTCTCTCTTATCTCTTCTTTTCCTTCGCCCTCCCCATTCTCTCTTCTTCTCCGGCGGACAACGGCAGCGCCGGCCGCCGCCTCGCCCCCTCTCACTCGCCTATGTTCTCTCCCTTTCTCTCTCGTTATAGATCTCATGATCTCTCTCTCCCCCCCTCTCATCGTCGCATCCTTGGGCGATTTGGGGGTTCGAAGCTCGCCGCCCAAATGCATGAGGTCGTGCACTGATTTGGGGGCTAGGGCTCGCCTGTGCGCTGATTTGGGTGAGGTTGTCGCATCTTGTGCGCCGATTTGGGGACTAGGGCTCGCCTGTGCGTCGATTTGGGCGAGGGGCAGGCGCAAACGCCGGCGCCGGCGTCGCTGTCGTCGTCGCCCAGATGTGGGGGCCTAGGGCTCCAATTGCCAGCGTCTTGGTTGTCTGCCGGCGGTGGTGAGGCCGCCGGTCATCTCCCTCAACCTCCCTCTTCTTCTCTCTGAAACAAAATGAACACAGCCATTATGGTTTGAATTGATTTTTTGGGTTTTCGCTGAAAATTGGATTGAGAAAATTGAGGAAAATTGGATTGGTTTTCTGGTTTTTGATTTTTGGCTATGTGAACAAGGGGTTTTTGGTTTTTGGGACGACCGTCCGGCGCCGGCGCCGCCGTCACCGTTGCTGGCAGCTAGAAGGTGCAGTGAGAAGTAGTATGTGGACCATATCTAATTAACTCTTTAATTTTATTGGACCACACTTAATTAATACATAACAATTTCCTTCTTAATCTCCGTGCCGAAAAGAATATGGGCAACTTTAATGGGACAGAGGGAGTACTTATCTTTTTATCTTTGTGCATGGCTATATAAATCAAACTATATGAAATTGGTTACTATTGTCCATTGAGACTAAATTATAATGCCTTCAAAATGAATTTTGAAGTTTGATTTCTAACTAGAGTATGCAACTACAAACTCCCTCGACCCCAATACAAATCGAGCAATTTCAATTTAGGTTCCCAAATGCAGATAAATTCATTTTAAGGTAATTTAACATAAGTAAAATACTTAGTGGCCGGTCAAATAAAAGCTACTATAAATTACTTGAGGTGGTTGATAAAATTTCAATCTAATATAAACATATTGAAGAATTTCAATATACAAATAATTAGCTGTGCGGAAATTCATTCCAACAATACAAACCTCTACAGCTAAATCATTAAAGCTGAAGAAAAGTTTGGGAATTTTGGTGGTAGACCACTTTCTCATGCCATCCCCATCACAAAAGAGTGAAAACTACACAACAAACTCTCTCTCTCTCTCTAGGTTCACATGCAGTCCTTTCATCACACTCTACTACGAGCAAAGACAAGAGACTTCCCTCTTTCTAGTCTCTACCCATTAAAAAAAATCGAATAATTAAGTGGCCCTCAAAAAAAAAAATCAAAAAAGTCCCTCTGTCGCTCTCTCTCTCAAGGTTCACATGCACTCCTTCCATTACACTTCACTATGAGCAAAGACAAATCATCATTCCATTTAACCTCTCTCTCTCTCTCTCTCTCTCTCTCTCTCTCTCTCTCTCTCTCTGATATTTACTTGGCTCTCCAGAATCCCCACAGGATACGAAATCATGGCCGTTGGATTCCTTAAAGCCTCATCCCTTTAATTTGTTGTTTTCTTCCCAGTGAATAAATTCTCCCATCCCCACAATGTAACAACTAACAACACATATCTACTTTATTTCTGTGTTGCACATATGCATATTCCATCCTCTTGTTTTTTGCTCCATTAATGGCGGCAATCGACCACCACGAAGCCAACGGTGAAAATGGGATTGTCGGCAGGCGAGATATTGAAGCCGCCATGGCAAAAGCCGTGGAGCTCAGGGCTCTTCATGCTTCAATGTTGCACTCTGCTTCCCCTCTCTCCCGCCATGCCACCTACTTTTCTGCCCAAGATTATCCAGTTTTTACCCCAGTAAGCTTTCCACTTTTTTCACTCATTCAATATGTGATGGCTTCAAGATTCTACTGCCTCAGCATTTTAAGGGGCGTTTAGTAAAGATACTTTTTAATCTGTGTTTACTTTTTATGATTGATGATATATATGGTTGAGTATTTTTATTTTTATTATTATTTTTTTTTTTCAAATAAGACATAAATCAGGTTAAATTAGTTCAAATAATAGTAGTTAATTATTAAGGGATTTCGAGTATTCCAAAGTTCCAATTTATCTTAATAAATAACGACTTAACTTATATTATTTTTATATATTAAAAATAAACGCCCCTAGAGGCCCTAGATATATAAAGATATTATAGGCTATTTATATTGTTTATTCAAATGTATTGAAACTTTGGAATACTATAAACCCTTGATTATTTCTACAATATGAATTAATCACCATAGTCAGCTCTTGATTTTTTTTTTTAATCATATATGATCACCATAGAATAGAGTGTACAGTGTCGAGATTTGGAAGCTAATTACTTGCTAGTTGTGTTGATTATATTCTGACGTGTTAAGACATCGAGATTCCGAAATTTTCATATTTAATTATTTGTTGTAAAGATAGTGAGCTGAAGCTTGTTGCTTCAAAGTTGTAAAATACAACACTATTCTAGCTGCCCTTCATAGCTAAGCAAGGCGGCTAAATTAATAAACCCATGCTTGTAGATAAAGGTTTCTATGTTAAACTCTGCTTCTACTAAATTATTGAAAATGTTGTCAGATGTAGCCTGGCTTTTACTACTTTCTCATTTCTTCATTTGGCGTATTCTTCAGCTGTTTGTGTCCAGATCTGCACACAACTTGCATATATGCTAATTTTCCTCAAAATCTCGATCAAGAAAAGAAATTAATATAAAAAATATACAAAATAATAATATCATATTAATTTCAATTACTATTGTAAGTCCTATTGTAGCTCACTAGCAATCTTTATGAATAATCCTAAAGACGAAACATGAATGATACGCACATCACATATGTAACAGTTTTTCTGACGGATTATAGCAATCATGTATAACTGTTTTTTTTTTAAACTGTTACTTATAGATGATACATGCACATACATAATAATTTAAAATAAAATGCTAATTATGTGCAATGTTTTTTTTTTTTTTTTTTTTTTTGAGAAAGCTTATGTGCAGAGTGGTACTTATGTGCGTTCTAGTAATATTGTCTTATCGCATTGATACCACCACATGAACCAGAACCAATATAAATATATTTTTGCAAATAAAGTTATGTGTACGATGTCATCTATAATGTCTGTTTTCTAAGAGTGTTTTGTTTTTACATGATGATTTTATACGTTAATTAAAAATTTATTCTTCAATTACACAAATTTTCAATCATTTTGATTTTCAACATATTATCCGATGAATTAATAGTATCATTTTAATGCCACTATGACTAGTTGAAGTGATGCAAGACATTCAAATATGTACTTTAGTATATCGATCATTTAATCGAACTATGTTCAACATTAATTTAGTGCAATTGACAAATTTTATACCTATTATGAAAGAGCCTTATTTTACAAAATTTGATTTGCCTATTATATCTCTTATATATACTTAATTTATGGTCAATTGTGTAATTTAATACATTATACACGTAATAAAAATTTAATAAATGTTACTCCCTCCGTCCCACCGAAAATAGTGCACTTCTTTTGGGCACTGGATTTAAAAAGAATAAGATTGTAGTGTAAAGGTGTGTAAATGTGTGTGGGGCCACATTGTTTGTAGTTTAAAATTATTATCAAAAAAGGAAATGCACCACTTTCGATGGGACAGCCCAAAAAGGAATACGCACCACTTTCGGTGGGATGGAGGAAGTACTATAAAATGAAATAAAATACTCCCTCCATTCTCATAAAATGTATCAAATTTATCATTTTCGTCCGTTCTCATAAAATGTATTCAATCTATTTTTGATAATTTTTTTACTCACAATAAAGTGAGACTCTTACTCCACTCAAACACATTCAACTACTTTATTAAAACTCGTGTCATTTAAAAATGAATACTTTTTAAAATGACGGAGGAGGTATAAATTTACGCTCATAAAGTATTTATTAAAATAATTTATTTTTACATGTGAATGCACGTCATCTCCGTTGTTGTACGTGTAAATTAGAATAATTGAAAGTTCATGTATTTGGAGATACAATTTATAATTCAAGCACAAGATCAAAATTTGATGAAAAGTTACGTATTTATAGGCTCGATTAACCGGTATAAATACTAATAATCTTGAACTTGAGCATTGCTTATTGGAAAACTTTTAACAGAGTTACGAGGAGGAACCATTGACAGGGTATCGGCAAGCTCTGCCGGAAAATCCTCAAAACTGGAAGGATTACAATTTGGATGCCAGAAACCACAGTCAAACCATGCCATCAGATTACAGAAGTGCAAATGCTTCTTCAAGGAAAGGGTATAGAGATGGAGCAGACGACGAAAACTCCGTGGTAGGTTCTTGTTCCAACAACATTGGTGGTGTACCAGATTACTCCAAATCGAGGAGGACTAGTTTAGGAGACATGGAATCGGTGTCATCTTGCAAGCCGGCAGCTGCCGACGATGCGATGAAGAGCAGCAGGAAGTCCAACATGGTGGTGCCATTGACGGACTCGCACTCCTCGCTCCACTCGAACCCGAGGCACAAAGGGCTGAGCCTGTCGTGGCTCTTTCCGAAGCTAAAGAAGAAGGGAAACTCATCGCCGGCCGAGGAGGTATCCCAAATGCTCAGCGACTTGGGAGTGCTGACCATGGATGCATTGAGGAAGGAGCTGACCGAGGCACACCAGAGCAGAGACGCGGCCCTGCTTGAGGCCGCCGAGATGAAGAAATCGCTCAGGGAACTCGCCCAGAAGCTCCACTACCTGGAGGCCTACTGCGAGGACATGAAGAAGGCCTTGAGACAAGCTGTGCAGGTTTCTTTTCTTTTTTTTCCCATAATACTTAATATTCAGGGGGTCAATTAAACATAAATTTAAAGAGTCGTGACTAAAAGTTTAGAAAGAAATAAAATAAATTACTTCCTCCGTCCCGCTTCAAATGACCCAAAAGAATTAAGCACGGAGATTAAGAATTGTGTTATAAAGATGTAAATTGGTGGTGGGACAATTCAAATGTAGTGTTGAATGTCTAATTTTATTTCTAAATTTGAGTTGGGTCATTTGAAGTAGAACAACCCAAAATAAAAATTTGGTCACAATGTTAATAATGTTTAATTATGTCACAATGTTAAAAAAAATTATACACGATCACATTATAATATTTCTCTTCTATTTATTTATATTTTTAAAATCCTATGTAATATCTTAATTTATTAGCAATATAAATCTTTTACAATCAACTCTCAAGAGGTGCTAAGAACTTATGTAATAAAAAAACACAAGAAATTGTTCTCAATTAAATCCATTTGAACTATTGATCCATTGTGGCTCCTCCACTGATTCCCTATTTATCTTTGGTGGCGACTCCAAGTCCAATTAAATTAACTAAACTTCATTGTCGAGCAGGTGAAGGCCTCTTTGGCTGCTGAGAAATCTGTAAGCCTTCCAAAGAGAGGGAATGCAAACACAGAGAGCTCAATGCCTGTGAGTGAAGAAGCAATGGTGGAGGGCTTCTTGCAGATGGTGTCGGAAGCGAGGCTCTCCGTGAAGCAGTTCTGCAAGACCCTCGTAGCGCAGATTGAAGAAACGGATCACACTCTGCTCGACAATCTCAACTCGCTGCTCCAACCTCACAACCTCTCCCTCGACACAAAACACTCCAAAGCAGTTCTCCATCATTTGGAGGCCATCATCAACGCTTCACTCTACCAGGACTTCGAGAACTGCGTGTTCCAGAAAAACGGGACACCCAAGCTGCTCGACCGCCACAACGAATGCCAAGCACGCTTCCACCTATTCGTTGCGCTGAGGAACCTGAGCTGGAACGAGGTTCTGAGGAAAGGGACCAAGTATTACAGCGATGAGTTCAGCAGGTTCTGTGATCAGAAGATGAGCGGCATCATCGTGGCTCTCGGGTGGACGAGGCCGTGGCCGGAGCAGCTCCTCCAGGCGTTCTTCGTCGCGGCCAAGTGCATCTGGCTGCTCCATCTGCTCGCTTTCTCCTTCAGCCCACCGTTGGGTATTCTGAGAGTCGAGGAAGGAAAGGCGTTCGAGCCGCGTTTCATGGAGGATGTCTTTGCGAGCAGGCAGAGGGCGCCGGGGCCGACCAGGGTCCAGATAATGGTCATGCCTGGATTCTATATGCATCATCAAGTGCTTAGATGTAAGGTTCTTTGTACATATAAACCACTTGTCTAATTTCTAAGTTGCTTGTGTGTATTATTGTCACAGTAATTTCTTCAAATAAGTTTTTCACACTGATTGATTAAACTTGGTTCAGATCCTATTCATGGATTAGACCAAATTAAACTAGCATAGACCACAAACACTCAAGGTCGACCGCGCGATGGGGGATTTATCCAACTTATTCAATATTCAATTAATTTCTCTTTTTTTTCACATTATAAATATTCTTCTCGATTTTTTTTTAACCACTCGAAGGGTGAGGGGTTGGGCAGACCCCCAACTTGCAAATAAATATCCACCAGTATCTCATACATAGTATTGTCCAAAAGTAACAGTACCCAAAGGAGATAACAGAGGAAAAGACGAGAGACATGCTAGAAATAACCAAAGAATTAGCCAAACAAAGGCTCCACCCAGAAGGCAAAGCAAACAACATCAAAACAGAAGCAAGCCACAACGGACTACCTATCATCATGGAAACATAATTAGAAATTAGGATAATCAAGTTGGTCTATCCTAATAAGAGCAAGAAAATGCCTAGGAGCAGAGTAGATAACACCTGAGCTTGATGCCCTTAACGCCCCATAAAATCAGCAAGCCGGTTTCCCTCCCGATGAATGTGAGTAAAACGGACCTGCTGGTGTAGAATGAGTTGCCAAATCGAGGCAACAGTATGGCGGATACTATCAAGACAATGACGCCTCGCAGACATGAGCAACACAACCGCTGCAGCATCTACCTCAACCCAGATATGATCAGAATAAGTGACAGCCAATCTCAAATCCTCGAGCAAGGCAAATAACTCACGGAGAGACAGTATAAGGGGAGCAAAAAGCAATAAGGAGAGCCCCCGTGTGATCACGAACCACTCTTCCACCGGCACCTTGCTGCATCTCGGAATCATTAGAACCATTAGTGCTCAGCTTCACCCACGGAGAATGTGGAGGGATCCAACGCACCATAGTGGATCGAAGGGTCCTCCTCGCAGGAGAAGCTGGAGGCATGAAATCAACCAGTGGAGCGCATCATCGCCAGTGAATGTCAGTGAGAGTCACCACCACAACAAGAAGACGAAGATGATGAGAAACCTGCCAAATCACGTGAGAGGCACGTAACGGAACAGCTCTATGCTTACGGTTATTCTGTTCCGTCCAAAGGAACCACATAATCAAACAAGGAATCAGAAAGGAAATATGCCACTTGTCCTCCCTGGGAAAGACACGCCGCCAGTGACCTAATCTACGTGCAATATCGGTGCTCATGTGAGAAGGTGTGTGCACAGAAGGAAACTAAGAGTCAAAATGGGCCAACATAATCCAAGCAGTCTCACTCCACAGGAACACATGCAAACAAGACTCAGACTAAGGAGACACACAACAGAGACACATGGAAGCAAATGAGATGCCTCGCGACTGGAGACGACAATCGACGGGCAAACGATCAAAAAGCAGACGCCACAGAAACACAGACATGGTGGGAGTAAGACAATCACTCCAAATATTCTTCTGATTTAACCATATCTATTTTGAAAGATTAGCAGAGTCCAAAGTGTATACATTGCATATATTAATCCATGAACTCTTGCATTAATAAATTGGTAAAATTAAATAATTATAATAAATTTCACAATATATAATAATTTGTTAGAATTAATATTTTTTAACTCTATTTTTGAATTTCTCCAAGTTTTGTCTTCTTTATTTATTTATTAATTGTGGATAATAGTTTGCTTTTAATCATCAAGATTATCGACTGAAAGATAAAAGAAAACAACCCAGACTTAGTCAATGCTTGATTATAGGAAGATTGAGTAATTACTTGTTAACCAAGTGTTCTTTTGCTTCAAGTTTTCACACAAGCTCCACGTTTTCAGCCACGTTTTCTCAAGCATGTTCTCGGCCTTCTATCCTTGATTTTCAAGCTTCTAGAAATCTATAGATAGGGAGGAATGTCATTGCATTCGGTACCAGTTTAGAGAAGCAAAAACACAAGTATCAAAGAGCTGGATTGTTGTTCCAACATACAAACCAACATCTAGTTTTAACTCACCTTGATTGGAAGACTCATGAGTTTAAAACATGAGCTTACACATCACGATTTCTCATATCTTTCGTGAGGGGAACCATGTTGCGGATTTCTTGGCTTCTTTGGTGTCTGAGGAGGGTTTCTAGCCTTTTGCTATTCCTGATATTCTACAGCTGGTTCGGGATGATCGGCGGGGTCTTCCTTATGTTCAGATCATTTCTTAGGCGTCTCTTCCATGTGGGGGCGTTTATCTCTTCTTGGGAAGGGAATCGTGTTGTTGTTTTCTTGGCCTCTTCGGTTGCTGAGGAGGGTTTTTGGTCCTTTGCGATCCCTGATATTCTTCAGCTAGTGCGTGACGACATGCGGCTCATTCCTTATGTTCAATTCGTCCTTTGAGGGTGCTGCTTTTCACAGGGAAGTTCATGTCCCCTTCTCTTCTTGTTTTGCTTAGGGGTGGGGTTTCTTTCCTGTTTCGTTTGTGTGTGGTTGCTTTCCCTTCTATTTTGACCTTTCTTGCTCTTGCGACTTCCTCTTGTTTAGTGATGGTTCATTAGTGGTTCTGGTTTGTGTCTGTCTTTGGTGGTCGTCCTTGTCCCTCTCTTACCTACAGTTCTCGAGTCGTGTAAGGGGTTTAATGTTTTGGCTACAACATCTTGATGAGCAATTTACGACGTGATTTGTCCGGTATATGCTAGGATGAGTGTTTTCATTGCAATAGACCTAATAGCTTTTCTCTGGTTTGAATTGGTTGGTTGATGTTTGAGTTTTAATAGCTTTGGGTCTCTGCTCCTTTGATGGCCTTTTCATTATTAGCATGGGAAATCACGCGTGACGATTTTGGTTACGCCCAAAAGTTCTAATCGTGTGAAGTTGGCCTAACTGTTGAAAGCAAAGCATTTGATCTTATTTATAAAAAGGAGGAGATTTGATTATAATGGTAATTGCATTAGGAAATTCACTCCTAGCGAAGAATTGGGTATGATCGGATTGAATTGTATAATCCTGTTGTTGCATCTCAAAGCTTTAGCTTTGCACACTTCTTGGGAATTCTAGTTTCTTGAGAGACTTGGTCTGGTATGAGACAGGTTTGGTTGATGGCACCACTTGTGTTCTTTCTCTGATCTTGAGGTGGTTGTTTGGGGCTTGCTTTGGTCATGTTTGGAAAGGTTGCTCTCCTTTGTTGGCTTTTGTGGGTTGTGGTCGGGCTCGTTCGTTAGCTCTCTGTGTTTCTTTCTATTTCGCTCGGCTTCTTCTATGTTCTCCTTTGGTTTTGCAGGTTTCAGGGGTGCTTTGGGCTTAGGTGCTAGTGTTTCGGGTTTCGGCTTCTGTGGCTCTTCTAGTGGTCTTTGTGTGTTTTTGGGCGTCTGCTTTGGAACGTCCTTGCTCCAGCTGCTTAAGGCATTTCCTTGCTTTAGCTGGTCTGGCTGTTTGTTTTTTTTTTTTGTGGTTTTTGTTTGGGTTTCTGTTTCGGGTTTTGGGGACCGGTTATCCTAGGGGCAATGGTTCGGCCGAAGCTTCTGAGGTTGACTTTCCGCCCCTTCCCATTTTGTTAACTTTTGTTGCTTTCTAGTTGTTTGTTTGTTTTTGTTTTAGCTCTCTTTCTTGAGGCTCGTCCCTTTGTCTGCGCCTGTGCTTTCAAAGTTTGAATTTTTCTTTTTTCAATAAAATTTCTATTTCAGCAGTTAGTAACGTGTATATTAGCTTCAGTAAGTCTAGCTTGTTGCTAGCATTTACGATAAGATTAGAAGATATATTTATTTTCCTATCAGATCTACTTAGTAAAAGAGATTTTTATTAAATAGATCGTATAATTCATTGTAAAAGAGATTTTATATTGAATTCACAACTGCAATTAAACAAATTGTAGTATAAAGTTATTTCGTTGTGTGTACTTTATTTTTCCGTTGCTTTACTGTTTTTAATAAGTAGTTGTTGGGTTTATTGTTCAAACAAGTAGTTCAACATACTTCGTTCTGTAGGAGCAACAACTTTCAATTGGCATCAAGAACCTACACTTGCTACACTAAGTGTTTTTGTAGGAGCAACAAGCTTTGCCTAGGCTATTGGTGTAGATAGTTTTTAGTTTATGTTTTGTGCGGTACTTTTGGTCGTAAGTACTCCCTCAGTCCCGGTCCAATAGTCCTCTTTCTTCTGGGCACATAGATTAAGAAACTTGCTTTTTGAGTGTAAAAGTGTGTAAAGGTGTGTGGGACCACATTATTTGTAGTGTAAAATCATTACCAAAAATAGAAGTAGGACTATTGGAGTAGGACGTCCCAAAAAGGAAAATAGGACTATTAGAGTGGGACGGAGGGAATACTATTTTACTTTAAGTAATTTCAATTCAGTTTTACTTTATGTTTTCCGTTATGTCTTTTGCCTTGTTTATTTCATTCATGTCTAGCAAAGTTTATATTCCGATTTGGGTAAGATAAATTGAGAATGAATACTTAAAACTCGAGAGGTCTAAATGAGCATAATAACTGCATGAGTATGTTCCTGATACACTAGGTTTGATTCAAAAGGTTTGAGCAACTTAATTAATTAACTGATCATTAATTGATTAAGGCGTTTTGACCACAAGTAACCTGTGGGCACAACCCGAAAGCAATTTCGACCTCCGAAGAGTACAACTGGTGTTGAAGTCGTGACTAGTGGATTAATTTTACGTAAGGGTTAAATTGGGTCTATCTAAATCCAAATGCATCTTGGGCATAACTCTATCAAGAGAAATGCCAATTTATGACCAGGATAGTTAATCTCATTAATTGATAATTTCTGGAGTTATAAATTGAAAGGATAGATTGGGCATAGGGCTGTTGCGTGCGTAACCAGTGTCAATTGGGGGCATAGCTGTCTTTTACCTATAACCAATTGATGTACGACTGTGGTAAATATATTTGAACCAATGACCGAGTGAAACGTTCATGTTTAGTGACTCAAACCCAAGTCAGTATCATTTTGTTATTTGATCAAGTTATTTTATTATTTTCCGTTCAATCCGTTTACGCATTTTGCACAGAAGAGAGTTGTGACCAGGATAACCAGAAAATTAAACCCTTTTTAATGACACCCTTGCAGGAGAGATTACACTCAGTTTCCTATGGATTCGACCCTAGACTTACTGCTAGCTAGTATAGTTGTGGGCACATAACTTTATTTGCGCGAAGCTAAACGATGGCTTCGTCAAATTGGCATCGTTGGCGTGGAACTGAGAGCGCTAGTAATTTCTTTTGTGTGATTTTTTTTGTGAGTTTTGTCTTACCATGTGTGTATTCGTCGTACGAGAAGTGTAGGCCAAGAAGATGTAACATCCCAAATATTTAGATTTATTATTATATAAGTTTAATTATTAGTATTTTCTTGTATAGCTTATTATTTTTAGATAATTACATGATATATATAGATATGCACCATTAATTTTATCTAGACTATTATTATTATTATTATTATTATTATTATTATTATTATTATTATTATTATTATTATTATTATTATTATTATTATTATTTCAATTCCTATTAAAACTAGAACTCTTTTATTCCTAATCTTATTAGAAGATATACATAGGATACAATCTTTATACTTATCAAACTCTTTCAAGACTAATATAAATAGAGACACGATTATTTACCCTAAAATACACAGACACACGCATAACCCAAAGCCTACAGTAGAATCGGTAAGGTTTCAATCTTATTTTCTATCGAATTTATGTTTTCCCATTTTTCCTTTTAAATCGTTTCAGTTGAGTCTCGTTTTCGAAATTGAGTTTGAAATCATCAAATATCTGTCAGTTTTTGTTCCCAAAAGTGCATCTTTCGAAAATTTAAGTTCTCAGCGGTGGTATATATATTAAGTTGGCATTTTTGAATGTTTTTTTAGGTCGGCGATTTAATACAGTAGCCATTTGATTGTTATTATGTTGTAACTTCTTTTAAAAAGTCAAAGTTTATATAAAAGCTAGTTTCCATCATATTTCAATCTCTGTATAAGCTTTTGGATTGGTAAATAAATAGATTTTATTGTTTTCCTTTAATTGTCGATTTGCTTCCAGCTAGGAAGGACAAATTTTATATATGAGTTGGTATTTTATTATTACTTTTATAAATTCTAAAAGCTTAAATTGTGGTTCCAAAATCGTAACTTTGCATTAGCTTCTAATATTTTATTTATATTTTTTATTTAATAGTAAGTATATATATATGTATATATATATATATGATGTACAATTTTATTTATAGAATTTTAGATTTAAGTTAGTAATTACGTTTTATGTGATTAGGTGCGGTGCTATTAAGACCCTCATTCCGGATTTTATTTAACTGCCTACGACTTTAAGGTGAGAAATTATATGCTTGTTGTTATATTCATGTATGTTTGAATGTGCTTTTAGTTCATGTTTGATTATGCTTTGCTCAGTTATTTGTCTAGATACATGTTCAGAATATCATGTTCAAGTATATGATCAGAAATCCAGAATATCATGTTCAAGTACATGATCAGAAATTCAGAATATCATGTTCAAGTACATGATTAGAAATTCATAAATACTCAGAATTTAGAATATGTGTATGACAATGTGTTTTATTAGTATGTTTAAGCGTATGTGAATATGTGCATGGTTCCTCACTGAGTATATTTTCAATATGCTCACCCCTTATCTTTTCAGTTTTGCAGTTCTAAAGTCGAAGTGGCCATGGAAGTGGAGAATGACTAAGGATAAGGATTTTACATTGAACATTTTAGTTAAACTTGTTAAGTTTTAGTTTATCATTTTATTTTATTTTACTACTTTAGTTTTGGCAAATTGATTTTTTTTAAATTATTAATTTTTGATAGTCAAGAAGTTTCATTTTATCTATTAGTTCTTAAAATTTTAGATTGCAAAGTTTATGAAAATTGGGGTGTTACAGAAGAGCTATTACTGTTTGATCTTGAGATTGAGAGGACCACACGGCGGAACAACGGAGACAGACGTAGGGCAGAGCAAGAGGTACGAATAAATCGAAACAAAGAAGAAAACACGGGAGAACAAAATTAAGACGAGATGGACATGATGTTCCCAAATAATCCGAACCTCCGACCCACGAGCTTCAGGCCAACATGTCATTCTCACTCGTAATTTTTGTACCAAAATAGACAAGCCAAACTCTTGACTTTTCACTTGAGTTATCAAAAGGCTTGTTTTTCTTCCCTAGACAGATTATTTCTATACTAAAACACTCTTAACTAATAGACAATTAATGGCTAATTATACAACACTACCTGTTCATGGTCTCCGCCTAACTCGCTTTGCTTTTCCTCTTCCACCATCGCCGGCTGCAGCAGTAGTGCCATGAACGGCATGTGCCCATACCCATTCGGTATGAATTTTGACTCCATCTATAGCGACGGCGGTAGCGCTATCGGTTGGCATAGATCCAGCCTGCAGCTCGGCGAGGGAGGGGGCACAATAAGCACGCCAATCGCCACCGTGGCGGCATCGCGGGACAGTAGGAGGGAGCCGGAGAAGGTGGAGATGGCCTCAGTAGGGACGGTGTCGATGCCCGTGGTGGCGATTATGGAAGGCTCGGCTTGGCGGATGAGCCACTCTATGATCTCTCCGTCGGTGCGGTGGCCGGGTTCTCGAGTGAGCTGGAATACGCGGGCGGCATAGAACGTTGGCATCCGCACGGGGCGGCCGCAGCCATTAACCTTGGTGTGGCGATCTTTACTGGAGGACTGGCGGTGGGCCTTGGTTATAGAGAGTATGGCGATAGGTTTGGGGGCATCGTTACTTCTCAATTGCCTTGTTGGCCTGAAGCCCGACAAAGTGTAGCAAACATGATTAGCTGCCTCCATATCCACTACCCAAGAATGAGTAGAAAACACAGCTAACCACGTCTCAGTTACTAGGACTTGTGATGTACCTTATCTCTTTGCCTTGAGCACTGGACAATCTTTCTTCTAATGCCCCGTCTTGCCGCACTTGAAGCATTTTCCTTTCTCTGTTGGCTTTTTCATGCCTTCGATGGGACCCTCCCCCCCCCCACTCCACTACTCCCACTGTTCTGCTTGCCTTTCTTGCCCCATGGACCCTTCTTCTTCTTCATGCCTTTCAACGAAAAAGATGGCCCATCAGCACTAACAAGCACTTGTGCACCTTTCCCTAAAACTCCCTTGGCCGTAACTAGAGCATTAAGCAACTTATTAAGAGTGTAATTTTTCTTGCTTATAACAGTGTTCTCAAAAGACTTGGAAAAAGAGTTTATGATTATATCAACCTTTACCTCACCGTCGATACTTCCACCAACCAAGTCAAGCTTCTCAAATAGGTTTGTCATATGCATGACATGCTCGTGCACTGAACTACCCTCGCTCATCCCACAAGATAAAATTTCTCTCGTAATGTTGACACGAGTAGCTCAATCCGACTCACCGAACACTTCTATGAGGTTTAACATAATGCTAGCTGCATCGTCTATGCCCCGATGTTAGAGTTGCAAGGTTTTCAACATTGTAGTTGACTCAACCTAGAACACCTCTAGTTTGACTTGCAATAGAACAAGGACATCCTAGTGATGGTAAGTTGACCCAGTGTCATCTCTCAAGGAAAGTCTTTAAGGGCTTTTAGTAGTATCGCAGGAAAAACAATAAAGAAAGCAGTAAAGAGATTGATTATTAAACTAAAACTTAGAATTAAAAACTTAAGTAAAAACCGAATTGTAAAACTAAGCTAGGCGAATTGAACTATTAAACCCTAGACAAGATTTTAAAGAACTTAAATTAAACCTACTTATGAAAGTAAATACTTGTAAAAGTAAAGACTTCTAATCTAGGCATAAACTAAAGTGCATAATTTAAATTGCATAATTAAGAAGAAAGCATAAACATGAATGAAAAACGTAAACATGATTAAACAGAAATAAATTAAATTAAATACGAAATACCGTAAAATCCTTGAACGTGTAATCGTGTCACGCAATCACAATCCAAGAAACTAAACTAAAAACGAAATTGAAATCTAACTTAGAACAATAAAAACTTGAAACTATGAAAGTAAGTAAATTCCTAAGCTTCGGATGCCAACAGATTGCAAAGATGGCGTCTAAAACTAGGGCAAGGGATTGATTATTACAATGAAAAGTATGGCCCTATTTATAGACTTCAATTCCCTATGGATCACCATGGAAGTTGCCATGCAAAGAAGAATTCTAAAGGCAATAGAATCGTGCAAAATAAGGCAACTTCCAGCTGCAATGCGCGCTCTGGGAACACTCCTACTCTGGTGGAATTCGGGGCTCTCGCCAGCGAAATGGCTTCCGCTCTGGCATTCGCCAGAGGAATGGGTCTCGAGTGGAATCGCTTCCTCTCTGGCATTCGCCAGAGGAACGGTGAGTTCTCTGCTATCGAGCGCTGGACTTTACTTCTCTGATGCTGGCGCTTCTCGACAGAGGAATAGGTGATTCTTCTGCTCTGGCTTCTCGATTCCTCTGACTTTTGACTCCTCTGGCTAGCGACTTCTCTGACTAGTGACTCCTCTGGCTGGTGACTCCTCTGGCATTTCGATTCCTCTGGCCTGACTTCTCTGGCCTGACTTCCGCGCGGGGTTTTAGCTCTGGCGCGGCCTTCTCGGTTCTGGCACGGGGGCTTTGCCTCTCTTCCATGCTAGAGTGTGCACAAACACACGATTCTTAGCCCAAATTCTCCAAGATTTGCACTCTTCATCTCGAAAACCTAAATCTTCTGCAAAGCATAAAATAGACCATAAAACGCACCAATTTCCAGAAGATTTAACTTAAAATAAGCACATGCAAACCCCTAAAATTAGAACAATTAGGCATAAATCAACCCCCCCACACTTAGCCTTTTGCTTGTCCTCAAGCAAAATCCGTATGAATCCTAGGAAGATATTGATTTCAACAATGCTAATTTCCATCCAAACATTCTCAAAGTCAATTCAAAATTTTACAATCAACACATATCTCTTGATCATGCAAGTAACTCAAAGTTTAAGAAACAACAAAAGAGTAATGTAAGTAATTCGATCAGACCCAATTCTCCGCTAGAAGTGAATTCCCTAATGTGATCGCCTTTATAATCAATATCACCATTTTTCACACTTTGTGTGCTTAAAATTTTCGACAGTTGAGCCATAATTCATGAAATAAAAATCATTTGGATGTAATCCAAAGTCTTTTCACGTGGTTTTCCATGCTCATAGTTAGACTAGAGGAGCAGAGACTCAGAGCTATCACATTTCAGAACAGGCCAGATGTTTCAGAGCTGGCAATTTTAAAGTTGGCAATTCGTCCAACATTTTCACAAATCAGATACGATCGTAGGCAATCACAATGACAACACTCCTTCTAGCATCTACCGGACAAATCACGTTTTACTAACTTACAATCATGTTGCAACAAAAACTCAAATTCTTTGCACAAACAAGAAACATATATCAAGAGTAAAACAAGAATAACCACCATTCATTCTCAAACCCGAAATTTGCATCGAAAACCTTATTCTCTTCCACAAATTCATACAAACTAGCAAGATTCGAGTCCAAAAACTAAGCATAGAAAAATCAATTTCGCCCAATTGAAAGCATAAACACAATAAAACACCCCCCCACACTTAAGGCATGCCATGTCCTCAGGGCACAAAAGAAATTAGAAGAGTTAAGAAAATGTCCCTAATTATCGGCATTGAGAAACTGAAGCATCGTGCGAGGTGGTGAAAAGGAGAATTTGCGGTCTGTGCAGAGTAGAGACGGCAACGCTGAAAACATGAAAACCTCCAGCATAATAGTATCCGCAAAGCAACCGAAGCTTAGGAAAAACACAAAACAAACAACGAAAAACAAGAAAAGAATAAGAAAAACAAAACAAGAAAAACATAAACAAACCAACGGTGGGTTGCCTCCCACCAAGCGCTAGAGTTAAAGTCTCCAGCCCGACTTCAGTTTGATCTTTAGTGAGGATCGTGCAGAGTGTGAGACTCCACCACCATCGGAATACTCCGCCCATAGTAGGATTTCATGCGATGTCTGTCTCCTCTGAAATTCTCCTTAGAATGGGCTGCGCCAGGGTCAAACACATCCTTTGGCAACACGCCTTCTTTATTCAGGGACAACGCTACCGATCTGAACCTCGGCTTTTCCTTTTTCTCTTCTAAGAACATGTATTTGAGATTGGCTGGGAGTTCCTTCAGTTCCAGCGCTGGCCTCGTGGTTCTCATCTGTTCATCAATGGGCAGCTCCGTATGGCAGTGCAGCACTGAGCTCGGCAGAGCTGGACTAGACATGGCTGAGCTCGGCATAACTGGCTGGGCAGAGCGGGGCAGCACAGAGCTCGGCATAGCTGAGCTGAAGGGTGCAGCGCTGGGCAGTGGAGAGCTGATGGTTGCAGAGCTGAAGGGGGCAGCGCTGGGCAGTGGAGAGCTGAACTCTTTAGCTTCCCGAGCTAGCTCTTCCATGTCTGTCGATCCAGCACAGACTTCCACACACTCCTGCTCCTGTAAAAATACCTTCTCAACCAAGCCATCAATAGGATCTATAAAGGAGCATTCGTTGATAAAATTTGCAGAAGGCATAGCACGACTATCATGCACAGAGAAAGACACTGACTCCCCTAACACAGTCATTTTAATATTTCCATCCTTAACATCAATTAAGGTGTTAGTGGTTGCCATAAACGGTCTTCCTAACAGTAGTGTGTGCTCTACACCATTTTCATGCACCTCCCCAATGTCGAGAACCACAAAATCTACGGGAATAATCAAGCCCCCAACATTCACTAAAACATCCTCTATGATCCCACGGGGGTATCTAACGGACCTATCGGCGAGTTGTAGACACATGCGGGTGGGTTTCAAATCACCTAACTCTAATTGTTTGAAAATAGAGTAAGGCATAAGGTTAATTCCAGCACCCAAATCTAACATTCCCGTAGCTTCCTTACCATTTCCTAAAGCAATTTTAATCACGAAGCTACCTGGGTCGCGTTGCTTTGGTGGCAGAGGCTACTGTATGATCGAGTTCGCAATTTCTGAGACCAGAACCTTCTCATTGTCCTCGAACTTCCGCTTGTTGGAGACTAACTCCTTAAAAAACTTCACATACGCTGGGACTTTTCTGATCACATCCAGGAGGGGCAGATTCACGTTCACCTTGGCAAACATGTTGTAGAAGTCGGCGAACTGTTTATCCATCTTTTCATTCCGCAATCTGCCCGAAAAAGGAATTGGTGGCCGATAAGGTGTAGTGGATTTGTGTAGTTTGGCCTCTTTTCCTTCCTCCATCACTCCGTCTTTTGGCTGATCTTCCTTCTCTCCTTCCTTTTTCTTCTGCTCTGGTCCTTTTTCTTCATAAGGGCTCGTCAGAGTGGAACTTGGCAGAATTGAACCTTGTGCGGTGGAACTCTGCAGAACTGACTTCTCCAGAGGTAACTTCGGCATCTCTGGACTCGGCAGAGCTAGCTTCGCCAGAGGTGCCTTCGGCATCTCTGGAATCGGCAGGACTGGCTTCGCCAGAGGTGATTTCGGAAGCTCTGACTTTGGCATGGCTAAACTCGTCAGAGCTGGTGATCGTGACAGAGTGAACGGCTTTGTTAGAACTGGCGGTCGGATCAGCTCTGGCCTGCGAGTCGGCTCTGGTACCTCCACTTGATTGTCTACCAATTTACCACTACGGAGAACAGTGATAGCTTGAGCCTGATGAGTTTGCAAGGGTTGACCATGGAATTTTCCGGGCTGCTGTTGCTGCTGCAATTGGTTCAAGGTGCCCGACAGTTGCCCTACGGTGGTCTCAAGTCTTTTTATGGTGGATGCTTGAGACTCCATATTCTGTTTAGTCATCTCCATATTTTACTTGCTAATCTCCATAAAAGCTTGCAACGTATCTTCAAGTGATGACTTCTGGGGCTGAGCATGTTGCTGCGAAGGCTGAAAATTCCCTTGCTGTTGATACCTCGGTGGATATTGTTGGGGAAAATTTTGTTGCGGTGGGCAGGGCTGCTGACCTCTCCATCCATTATTGACGTTCTGCCCTTGATTATACTTCTGCGGTCTGCTCTGCCCTTGGTTATAGCTCTGTCCTTGATTATAGCCTTGCCCTTGATTGTAGTGTTGCACGAATCCAGGTCTGCTCTGCATTTGATTATAGCTCTGAAATCCTTGTGCCGCATAGACCTCAGCTTGTCCTTCCGGAGTAAATTCTCCCATTCGATGACACTCATGGGCTCCATGGCTGACATCTCCACAAATACCACACGGCTCTACGTACTGCATGGCTGGATTCGGCGAGGTTGAACTCTGAACTGGAGAATTTTCCATCTTGCCCATCTTGAGATGCTCCACTTGTCTCACAAGATCGGCTACTTGCTTCTGCAGCTCAAACTGATTTGTCACCGCGCTGGCATCAACTCTTCTTCCACGGACAGATTTCTGTTGGGAGCTTTCGGCCAATGTCTTGAAGATCTCTTTCAGGTCTGCCGCTGTCTTCCGAGCTATGTTTCCTCCTGCTGTGCTATCCACCATAAATTGAGCAGTTTCTACTAACCCATCGTAGAAAAACTGCATCAACATCACATTAGTGAATTGATGTTGAGGACATTGGCGGAGGAGTTCTTCATATCTCTCCCAAGCTTCGTGTAAAGGCTCGTCCGCTCCTTGGGTGAACTCCATTATTTTTGTTCTCAGCTCCTGTGTCTTGTGACTTGGGTAGTATTTCAGCATGAACTTTTCACAAGCATCTCCCCACGTAGTGATAGAGTTGGGCGGCAGAGATAGCATCCACGTCCTCGCCCGGTCTTTAAGTGCATAAGGGAAGCACTTGAGCTTGAGTTGATCCTCCGTAAGAGTAAGTAGAGGGATTGTTTGCACTTGTGTGCAAAAATCCCGGATGAATTGCAGCGCATCCTCGCTTGGCATCCCGTGGAACACCGGCAGCAGATTCGAATCATTAGGTTTGAGATTGTAGTTTCTCACAGCAGCGGGGAGCACGATTGCCGACGTGTTTGTATCTCCAATCACCGGCTTGGTGAAGTCTCCCATGTACTCCATGTGTTGAGCCATGACTTCTTTTTCCTCGTGTAAATCCTGCTCAGTGTGAAAATTGGCGGAGCTGGCCTTTTCCTCCTTAGTGTGTTCTGCCGTGGCTGTGGTCTGCTCTGGCTGGTCAGAGCTGGATGCCTCCTCTACTACGGTTTGCTCTGGAACGTCAAGATCGGAGTCAGAGCTGGAATTGGCGAGGCTTGCAGCGCTATCCTCGGAATCAGAGTCAGAGTATAATGCGTCGGCTCTAGTACGTGTTCGAGTGTTATCCAGCGGGGACGTTAATTTTCTTTTCAGACTACGGCGTCCCTGCATACACAACACTTAACACACGGGTGAAACGCACCGGGTGGAAAGAAAAGAAAAGTAAAAACAAAAACGTAAAAACTGGAAATTAAATAAAGCAAATAAAACGACACAACTAAAACGCCTAAAACTTTCCCCGGCAACGGCGCCAAAATTTGACTCAACCTAGAACACCTCTAGTTTGACTTGCAATAGAACAAGGACATCCTAGTGATGGTAAGTTGACCCAGTGTCATCTCTCAAGGAAAGTCTTTAAGGGCTTTTAGTAGTATCGCAGGAAAAACAATAAAGAAAGCAGTAAAGAGATTGATTATTAAACTGAAACTTAGAATTAAAAACTTAAGTAAAAACCGAATTGTAAAACTAAGCTAGGCGAATTGAACTATTAAACCCTAGACAAGATTTTAAAGAACTTAAATTAAACCTACTTATGAAAGTAAATACTTGTAAAAGTAAAGACTTCTAATCTAGGCATAAACTAAAGTGCATAATTTAAATTGCATAATTAAGAAGAAAGCATAAACATGAATGAAAAACGTAAACATGATTAAACAGAAATAAATTAAATTAAATACGAAATACCGTAAAATCCTTGAACGTGTAATCGTGTCACGCAATCACAATCCAAGAAACTAAACTAAAAACGAAATTGAAATCTAACTTAGAACAATAAAAACTTGAAACTATGAAAGTAAGTAAATTCCTAAGCTTCGGATGCCAACAGATTGCAAAGATGGCGTCTAAAACTAGGGCAAGGGATTGATTATTACAATGAAAAGTATGGCCCTATTTATAGACTTCAATTCCCTATGGATCACCATGGAAGTTGCCATGCAAAGAAGAATTCTAAAGGCAATAGAATCGTGCAAAATAAGGCAACTTCCAGTTGCAATGCGCGCTCTGGGAACACTCCTACTCTGGTGGAATTCGGGGCTCTCGCCAGCGAAATGCCTTCCGCTCTGGCATTCGCCAGAGGAATGGGTCTCTAGCGGAATCGCTTCCTCTCTGGCATTCGCCAGAGGAACGGTGAGTTCTCTGCTATCGAGCGCTGGACTTTACTTCTCTGATGCTGGCGCTTCTCGGCAGAGGAATAGGTGATTCTTCTGCTCTGGCTTCTCGATTCCTATGACTTTTGACTCCTCTGGCTAGCGACTTCTCTGACTAGTGACTCCTCTGGCTGGTGACTCCTCTGGCATTTCGATTCCTCTGGCCTGACTTCTCTGGCCTGACTTCCGCGCGGGGTTTTAGCTCTGGCGCGGCCTTCTCGGTTCTGGCACGGGGGCTTTGCCTCTCTTCCATGCTAGAGTGTGCACAAACACACGATTCTTAGCCCAAATTCTCCAAGATTTGCACTATTCATCTCGAAAACCTAAATCTTCTGCAAAGCATAAAATAGACCATAAAACGCACCAATTTCCAGAAGATTTAACTTAAAATAAGCACATGCAAACCCCTAAAATTAGAACAATTAGGCATAAATCAGTAGTCATCATATATCATTTAGCAATATTGTTTGACTTGTGTCAACTCTTATGAAATATTTTTTTTCTCATCAGTTGACTTAGTAGTAGGTCGGGAGGATGATGCATAGTTAGCACAAGTCGTGCTCTTCAGGAATAAGAATATATGTCATGTTGTGTTTCTATTCATTAAAATTTGGACCGGTAAGAGGATTTTTGTGAAAGTAGAGAAATAATAGGAGACATAGTCATACCCGAAAAATAAAACAAACAATCATGTAAGAACACGAAAACACATAATTTGTAACAACAATATTGAAACCTTTTGATAAAACAATATTGATGAAACCTCCAACTGCCCAAGGAATCTAATGTGTAAGCCAGCGTTTGTGTGGATGTTTAGACATGAACCCCTCAACCAGACTATTCACCTAGTCATTTAATTTTAATCCATGTCAACTTAACTTTTTGATAAATGAAATCAATAGTTGGACCTTAACTAGTCCTTATCATATTTAAGAAGGGACTCTGTTGGAGAGTTGTATTTAATATGATACCTAAGCAATAAACACAATTTAACCTTGAACATTAAATTCTCAAAATTGACATACTCACTAAGACCATGCCGCTTTTAATTTAATTTCTTGGTTATCTTATTTAATTCCATTATCTAAAGTACTTGTGGAAATTATACGAGTAAGCCACGTTTGTGTGGACATTTACTGCACAACTTCCACTACTTAAATGAATTGAAATGTTTATTTAAAAATTTCAACTTGACAAATTTATGAAAAATAAATGTGAAGTAAGCTACCTTTATGTGGACGTTTACTCATATTGTCAATCACTTTGTCTTGAGACCGCTTGTGGAGGTTTAAATAATTCTTAAGCACTATAAAAATCATTAAAACAACTATTTTTTTTTTTTGATAAATTACATAAGCAAATAAAGAAATTTAAAGATCGCACCACGGTGGACTCGAACCCAGAACCTCAGGCCTTGGACATTAACCACCTACCGCTAGGCCAACTCACATACACAAAACAACTTAGTCTTTTTCTTTTAAAATATTTGTATGGGGGGGAGAATACACCAGTGGGCTATTTTTCGCAAGGCATAAACAAACTAAACCAGATTTCAATTAGAAATAGGTTGTAGACTAAAACTGAAGATTCTTCAGTGGATTGACATCAGTTGAGCGCTGGGCTTGACTGATGTCCAGAAAAGGCTTCAGTCTTAGTTTGTAAACAGAGCAGAGTTATTAATCTTTCTGACTAATGATAGTCAGTAGGATTAATAACTCAGCAGCGGAAAATAAGCTTAGTGCGAATAGCCTTTAAAAAGAAGTTTATCTTTTGTAAAATCCTTAGTTTCACTTTTCAGTTAATCTAGTTCAGTTGAAAACAGTTAAGCACAGATAAGAAAATCACTGAAAGCATGTAAAGAACAGAAGAATTTTAACGTGGTTCGGAGACATCTCCCCTACATCCACAACCAGATAATTTGTCTGACAAACTTCTCTGGGCTAATGCTTACAGGTGCACAGGAAACCTACCAATCCAACTGAATTGGTTTTAACACTTAGCACGCCCAGACACTGTCGTGTCCAATCAGCTAATGCTAAGGTAATTGGAGCCAGAACCTTTAAGCTGGACTCCCTCTTGGTTTGACGGTACCAAGGTAACCTACCTAGTTTAGTTTCCTGGTACTAAACAACAACCACTTGGCTTACCGAGTGCCAAAAGACCTAACAGTTTAGTTTTCTGGCACTAAACTACGATCACTCAAACTCATTTTTCTCTTGATTGAAAAGGGGGTTTGAACTCTTCCAACTAAGATTACAGAGAACAAGCTCTCGTGTAATCCATTCTAGGCTTAAGATAAAACAAGAAATGTCACGACCGGACTTAATTAAGGATAATTAAGCCGGGAAACCATGACCAAGGTTGGAGATAAGGAGCGAGATAAAAAGGGGATGAACGAATAACTAATAATCAACGAAGAAACATACTAAAATATTAATAACGAAGGGAACATTTACAACGGAATTAGAGTCGTGATGACTTAGTCAAACTAGTAAGTTCGGATAGCTCCGACTTAGCCAAAAAAAAATAATATGAAGTTCTCTTGAGTACGCAGCGGAAGAAGGTTCTGATTACATGTATGAAGACATGTACTCAAGAGTTCTTTAATACATATAACTTTAGACAAAAGGGATTTCCTGCTCGTCACTTCATCACCACCAGCTACTGCTCAACCTGCACATTTAGAAATACATGCAGGGCTGAGTACGAAAGTACTCAGTGGATACATATGCCTATAGAAACTTGCAGTGAAAACATAAATTGTCATGCCATCTTAACAGTACACCAAGGGAGTTTTCATGAAATAAGCCCAAGCTTACTAAATTCTTTTGAGATTCTTAAAGATCGACTGATCAGTCTAAGTTCTTCATGTATTTTATCATATCTGAAGCTTGTGTGCCGGAGAGGTGGCCACCTCTCACGGACACCTGACCGGCCAACCCGTTAGATGACTCACGGCCCTGGGTGTACACTAGCCCTGGCAGGATAGCTATCAACTGCTCAGGACCCGAATTCGATTACTTTAACTGGCATTGCCTCATCAGATAGATATCATACTAAACTGAAACATTTTATGGCAAAACAATAACTGAAATAACTTTCTGTTCATAGATTCTGTAATGAAATAACTTGCTTTAAAGTAACATTAAACTGATTTGATATATCTGAAAATAAACCCACCTGATTTGAGATCTTGGTGATTCGGTGATTCCTTGATTGACGGTTATTCCCGACCTTGACCTTGATTTCGAGAAAATACATAAGATACTTACTCGGGAAAAATTCTCAGAATGAGAATGCATAAATAACCATGCATGAAACTGGTATGCATGAACTAATCCTCTGAGCGATAGTCGGGAATTTCTACTGTTAATCAATGCTAAAAGATTTAGCTAACTCTCGTTTATCGCGGTCGAATAAATCTGTAACTCTTTCTTCCCCATCGGAACATTCTAAATCGTAAAATAATAATCTCGTTCTTGTATTCGATAATTAGAAGGAACTAACTCGGTTCATCCCATAAGTAACCCCGTAAGAATTTATCGGGCTTGACAGTAGAATATAATTACTAATGTAACTTCAATTAATTAATGGCTCAAAATAAGGTAGCCGATTAATTAAATAAAACAAATGGCCTCAATGAAATAAACATAACAACCCACTTTAAATCATTTGGACTTTGGAGGAAATAGAAATAAGCTCATTAATTAAGAGGTTCAATAAAGTAGCCCACTAATTAATCAAGAATGGCTTGAAATAAAGTACTGCAGCTTGTCTAAATAAAATAACGAAAGTGTCCCAAAGATATAGTAATTAATGTGGGCTGGGAAGAATAAATCTTAGTTCAATAAATAAATAATTCGGCCCAAATAGAGCAATAGTCCGGCCCAACCAATGTATAAAGGAAATGGCCTGACTATAATTAAAGACTGAGCCCAAAAGAATTAAGGGTGAGGCCCAATTCACAATCAAAAGAGAAAGGCCCAAATCAAATAAAATAGGAGCCCAAAATAAAAGAATAAATCACAGCCCAAACTCTCTCTCTCTCTCTCTCTAAGCTCTCGGTCCCTCTCTTTCTCACGGAGCCGACGCTCTCCCTCTCTCTCAAACCAGTCGATCGGCCTCTTCTCCTCCGGCTAAATCTGGCCGGTTTCGCTTCTCCGGCTGTTCAGCCGTCGTCTGTCGACGCGTTGAACCCCGGCGACGTCCTCTCTCTCTCTCTCCACGCAGAACCCAGTTGAGCCCTAACTCTGGAATTCATCGCCGCGGCAACATCCTTGTCTGATTCCGGCGAGCGGCCGCCGCCTGGTAGCGGTTCCATCCAATTCCCGTCTCCATTTTTCCCTTCGATGTCACGCCCTAGCTTTCAGAAAAGGGAAAAACGCCATTGTCGAGCGTCCGCTGCTGCTGCGCATGAGTCCCTGCTCGGCCATGGTTCCGGTCGGCCTCATCGATTCTCCAGCTCCGACGCCTCCGTTGTCGCGTTGTCTTCCTGATTCAGAGCAGGGCAGCAGCCCATTCCTCTCTAAGCTAAGGGGGGTGTATTCGTTGTGGAATTTGATGGATTTCTATGGATTTTAAAAGTCTGAGTGTATTCGTTCAAGACTTTTAAAAGTCTGCAGAAATCTGAGTGTATTCGTTCAAGACTTTTAAAAGTCCATATAAATCTGGGTGTATTCGTTCAAGACTTTTTAAAATCCATACAAATCTAGGTGTATTCGTTATTCCATTGACTTAAAATCCAGAATGACTTTCATGGATTTCATCCAAAAAATACACACGACGAAATCCGGCCAAGAACCACGAGAATTGAAATCCATGAAGTTTTAAGCGAGCGTTGAGTTCCAGCGCCCGCGGCCAAGAAGTCAGTGAGCGTTGGAACTCAGCAATCGTTGATATAGAATTTTTTTTTTTTAAACAACATTCGAAAGTGCAAAGAAACACACTAATATACCACATAATTCAATCACCAACATCTTCATCATCGAAATTCAAAGGTAAAACCGTGTATTACACTTCTAAGTTCTAACACTACTGAGTTGCAGGTAACAACAAAAAATTGGAAGATTTCGATTTGATCATTCATTCCGATTCAATAGTCGATGGAGGCTTCGAAGTAATGTCCATAAGAACTCGATTTACACCAGCAACTTCGTTGCAAATCTTTGTGGATAGATCAACAAGAAACTTGTGATCAAAGTCATACCAATCTGCAGTCATTCCATCATGACTGGTGACGGCTCTCAGCGCAATGGCATAACTATACGTTCTTTGATCTCCTTGCACACCAACAGTTAGTACGGGCAAGAAAACAGCAAAGGCTTGCCATATGGAATCATAAATCCCAGCATCTTTGATTGATTGATTGAATGAAAATCTCATCCGCCTTACGGAGAATGTCCAAATGGTTTCCCAACGTAACATCACCAGGCACACGAACTGCAAGGCCAGGGCCAGGGAAGGGATGGCGCTTCAAGAAGCCCTCTGGAACCCCCATGATTTTTCCCAGTTCACGAACCTCATCCTTAAACAGAAGTTTAAGAGGCTCGATGAGCTTCAGTTTCATGTTCTTGGGAAGCCCCCCGACGTTATGGTGACTTTTAATTGTGTGAGAGTGAGTTCTTCCACTTTTATGTGAAACCTTCATAATCAAGATATACATTGCTCTGACATCGAGCAGCAACATTTAATTTCCTTTACCTTCATTTTCTACTATTTGTGAAACATATTATCTAATCAGCAAAGCACCACAAATGGGAAAGGTAGACTCAGCGCTCGCTGGAACTGATTTTCATTGAATTACCACACTTCCAGCGCTCGCTGGAACTCAGCGGTCGCTGGGTTTCCAGCGGGTGCTGGGACTCTGCGGGCGCTGGGTCTCTTCTAGTCGGGCGCTGGTTCTCCGCGAGCGCTGGTTTCATGGAATTCAATTCCAAAATTATCCCGTAAAGTCTTCGAAAATCAGTGAAAATCGGGGTGAAATCCAACCACGAATTCTTTGAAAGTCGTCTGGAATCTATGTGAATTCCATGAAATTTAAATTCCATGGACTTTTTAAAGTCTGTGGAAATCCACAACGAATACACCCCCCTAAGTCAAAACTCGCTTCCTTATCTATCGATTCTAAAACGTGAACTGGATAAGGTGCAATCTTTCCTTGTTTTGCATATTGACTCATCCAAAAACACCTAACGGATGGACTCGAATTTATACGAGGTCGTCCTAGGGCGGTAAGGTGACTCAAGTCGTCTCTCAAGGAAGACTTAGCAGGGCTTCGATCGTGCTACTCACAAGAAACAGAAATAAAACCTAAACACTCTAATCGGGTAGATTGGGTCTGACACTCTCTCTTTAATTCTAGGCGTAATTAAATAAAGCTTGTAAAATTATCTAGTGCAGAATCAACGGGAAGCATATAAATCTATCTAGGCGAAATAAAAAGGAAGCATATTAAGAACGCAGGAAGACTAATAAACCTAGGGTTCTAACTAGCGATCTAGAAAACGATAATTAAATCAACGATCATGAACAACGATTATCTAGGCGGGATAAACGAACAAACAATTCATTGAATAAACACGAAGCAACAATAATCTATGCAGAGGAAATAAACTACCATTCAATTCTAAAGAAAACACAAACAGAGTTCTTACAGCGAGAACGATCCAAAACTTCAATCCGATGTAAAGAAAACTAACTTGTTCTTCAATCCACAAAGCTAAAGATGTTTGATTATGTTTTTAACTACTCTAAAACTAAGGGAAAATAGGAGGAAATCGCCTGGAGGCTGCTGGGGTCGGGAATCGTGTGAAAGAACCTTAAAAATCGGCTTTTAAATGGCCAAAACGTAACTGGCGCACGCACAGGGACGGCGGCCGCCGTGGGACGGCGGCGCCGTGAGCGCCCTTCGCTGATCTTCCATAGAAATTCACGGTGCGCGCCGTGAGGCGACGGGTGGTGTCGAGGACGGCGGCCGCCGTGAGCTCTGCTCCAAAAACGCTCCGAAACGCTGCCAAAACGCGCGGCTGCTCTCGATTCCTGCACACAATCAGTAATACACCCAAATAACATCGAGCAAGTGAAGGATAGATCAAAAAGACACGAAGCATGCTCGAATGCACAACAAAAAGACCCGTAAAATCATCACAAAATAGGGCTAAACACATATGGAACATGTTATGCTCGTTTGAAACTTCGTAAATACTATCACTTGTACAAGAGTAAATAGTTGGTGCTTGCTAAGTTCAAGATGCTTGTGAGGGTCTTATATCATGTGAAACTAATCATGATCATGCTTGGTATGAATGTTTTCTGGAATGGGTATTTGAGATAGTGAATTACCTTGAATGTGTTTGAATTGGTTGCTTGCTGTTGGAGTTGAAAGAAGTGTGAAATAACTGAAATGAACGATGGTTCTCCTTTAATGCAGGTGAACTAATCAAAGAGAATGAAGTTATTGAAGCCAAGTCTTACCTTGAGAGTTTCGGCTGAATGAGCTGGGGCTATTCTGTGATTTTCTTTTGGGTGAATGAGTTGAGAGTGAAGACTGCATTTGTTGGCTGGGCTGATACTAATAGAAAAAATGATGCTGCATACTTGAGTATGCTAGGAGGATGAGCAGGCATAGGGTGGCTGGAGGTAGAAGCTTGAGGGAACCGGGCAGCCATGGAAGGCGGCTGGAAGAGTTTTGCTGAAGGTGGATGAGATGGAAGTGCAGGGGTGGTCGGCTGTTTCCGCTGCACTCTTCTTTTTACCTTTCTCTCTCTTTGACTTTTGTGTTCCAAACTAGAGAAGTGGGCCATGTAAGTCCCAACTTGTAATATCCTATGAATTTCCAAGCTGAGAACTAATTTGCACTCTGTAAACTGTAAATAAAATACTGGTTCGAGTTCCTAAACATCGCGTTTCTGTATTCGTTTAATATCTGCTTTCTTGTCTGCTAATCTCGATAAACTGTAAAATAACTTAAATTAAATCCGTGGATTTAATCTGCAATCTTGGAAATAATTCCAAGACTTCTAGTGGCACTAATAAAATATAACTGCATCTGCTTTTCAATTAAATAAATAACATGACTTCGCTAAGTCAGTTATAACTTGGAAATAATAGTTACTGAATGCCTCGATAATTCTCATCGCGATTTACTCACGCGATACAAAAGCATAAAGCTAAAAATAATAACTCCGTCTGATAATTAAATCAGGATCATAAGCTGAATTCTAATAAACTGTCATCTGGATTCCGTTCACTAAAAGATGCGATTTTATTATCGCGATACTGTATTTAAAATACAATTAAAAGAGCGGGTCACTACAAACTACCCCTCTTAACAAAATTTCGTCCCGAAATTTGATAAACTCTGCTAAAACAATTCGGGGTATTTCTCTTTCATCTTGTCCTCAAGTTCCCACGTAGCTTCTTCTTGTCCGTGGTGTCTCCATAAGACTTTCACCGATGTGATTGCCTTATTTCTGAGTTGTTGCACTTTTCGATCCAGAATGGCTTCGGGTCTTTCTTCATCGCTCAAATCTGGGCTAAGAATCATCTCTTCTTGGTGGATCACATGCTTCGGATCAAAAACATATTTCCTAAGTTGTGACACATGGAAAACATTATGAACGTTTCCAAAGCTTGGCGGTAACGCCAACCTGTAGGCTACTGGACCTATCCTTTCCAGGATTTCATATGGTCCTACAAACCAGGGCCTAAGCTTTCCTTTGACACCAAATCTAGTTATCCCCTTGGAGGGAGATACTTTCAGGAAGACCTTGTCTCCTAATTCAAATTGTAACTCGGTTCGGCGTGCATCAGCGTAAGATTTCTGTCTATCTTACGCCTCCTTTATTCGGCCTCGGATCTGGCGAACTATCTCAATCATCTCACTGACTGCATCCGGTCCTAAAATCTTCATTTCACCCACTTCATCCCAATAAAGCGGTGATCTACATTTTCTTCCATACAATGCCTCATATGGTGCCATATCGATGGTCGCCTGGTAACTGTTATTATAGGCAAATTCAATCAACGGCAGTACTGCTTCCCAACTTCCACCCCTGTCTAACACCACTGTCATCAACATATCTTCGAGGGTCTGAATTGTCCTTTCAGACTGCCCGTCTGTCTGTAGGTGGAAGGCGGTGCTAAAATTCAGTCTCGTGCCTAACTCCTTCTGTAAGCTCATCCAAAATCTAGATGTGAACTTCGAGTCTCGATCTGATGTGATTGACACGGGTACACCATGTAAGCGTACAATCTCCCTGACATACAACTGGGCTAGCTTATCTGCTCCGTATGTGATCGGTATCGGTATAAAATGGGCACACTTCGTGAGTCGATCCACTATTACCCAAATTGCAGTGTTTCCTTTCTTTGTTCTGGGCAGACTGTCACAAAATCCATTGCAATGTGTTCCCACTTCCATTTCGGAATTTCTAAAGGTTGCAACTTTCCATATGGCCTTTGGTGTAAAGCCTTCACTTGCTGGCATGCTAGGCATCTCTCTACAAATGATGCTATGTCTCGTTTCATGCCCTCCCACCAAAAATACTTCTTCAGATCTTGGTACATCTTAGTGCTGCCTGGGTGGGCAGTACAAGGGGTATCGTGAGCTTCACTCATGATTTTATCTTTAAGCTCCTCGTCGTGGGGAATACATATTCTTTCCTCAAAGAAGATAGCATTATCCGATGCTTCCCTATAGTTCTTGAGGTCTCCTTTCCTTATTGCTTCTCGAAGCTTTTCCATTTTCTCGTCCTTTCTTTGTGCTTCTATTATCATTTTCCTCAAGTTGGGTATCGTTGCAACAACGCTTACTATAGTTCCCGGTGGTTTAACCACTTCTATGCTCATCTTTCCAAACTCCTTGACGAGCTCATTCTTTTGGGTGACGAGATATCCCAACCTAGATTGAGTCTTACAGCTCAATGCATCAGCTACTACATTGGCCTTACCCGGGTGGTAGTTAATACCGCAGTCATAATCCTTCACTAGTTCGAGCCACCTCCTTTGTCTCATGTTAAGGTCCTTTTGCTCGAAAAAGTACTTCAGGCTTTTGTGATCCGTGAATATTTCACACCTGACTCCATATAGGTGGTGTCTCCAAATCTTCAGTGCATGCACTACTGCGGCTAATTCCAGATCATGGGTTGGGTAATTCAGTTCATGTGGCCTTAACTGCCGTGATGCGTATGCTATTACCTTCCCTTCTTGCATTAGCACGCAACCAAGTCCGTTCTTGGACGCGTCCGTGTAGATCACGTATTCCTTATCGGCTGTTGGGACTGCTAACACTGGTGCAGTAGTCAACTTTTCCTTAAGTTCTTGGAAACTCTTCTCGCACTCCTCTGTCCAAGAATACTTTATCCCCTTCCTGAGCAATTGCGTCATCGGTCTGGCGATTTTGGAAAATCCTTCTATGAACCTTCGATAGTATCCTGCTAATCCCAAGAAACTCCTTATCTCATTGGGGTTAGTTGGCGATCTCCATTCTCTCACGGCTTGTACTTTTTCAGGGTCCACTTTGATCCCTTCCGATGACACAATATGTCCTAAGAACATAACTTCACTGAGCCAAAATTCGCACTTGCTGAACTTGGCATACAGGCGCTCCGTCCTCAACGTCCCTAGGACAATTCTCAGATGTTCCTCATGGTCCTTCTCGTTCTTCGAGTATATCAAGATGTCGTCTATGAATACTAAGACAAATTTGTCTAAGTATGGATGGAAAACTCGATTCATGAGGTCCATGAACACGGCTGGTGCGTTGGTTAGCCCGAATGGTACCACCAAAAACTCATAGTGACCATACCTAGTTCGAAATGCTGTCTTAGGTACGTCTTCTGGACGAATCTTCAACTGATGATAACCAGACCGCAAATCAATCTTTGAAAATACACTTGCTCCCTTGAGCTGGTCAAAGAGGTCATCTATCCTTGGCAAGGGGTACTTGTTCTTGAGTGTTACTTTATTCAATTCCCTGTAGTCTATGCACATTCGCAATGTGCCATCCTTCTTCTTCACGAAGAGCACGGGTGCGCCCCAAGGTGACACACTTGGTCTAATGAATCCCATATCCAAAAGTTCTTGAAGTTGTATCTTGAGTTCTTCCAACTCCTTTGGAGCCATCCGGTATGGTGCCTTTGAAATGGGAGCTGACCCGGGCTCCAAATCAATGGTGAACTCGATTTGTCTGTCCGGTGGTGGTCCAGGTAAGATTTCTGGAAATACGTCTGGAAATTCCCGCACAATTGCTACATCGTCTATGCTCTTCTCCGCTCCAGGTTCTCCGTGTAGGTACACGAGGTAAGTTGGGTATCCCTTTTTCATCATTTTCGTTGCTTGTATGGCGGAGATGATCATTTTCCGTCTTCCTATGCCGATCCCGTGGAAATATGTCGGTTCCTTCCCTGGGGGTCGAAAGGATATCCGTCTTTCATTACACAAGATGGTGGCGTAGTTCTCAGCTAGCCAATCCATTCCTAGGATTATATCCACGTCTCTCATCGGTATAACACACGAGTTGTTTACCACAATCTTGAGTGACCCTATGTTCAGTTCTAGGTTCAAGCACACATGATCTACTGTCGTCATCCCTCCTATTGGTGACGATATACTCAACTCCTGATTGACTCTTCCCGTCTTAAGTCTTAATGCATCAACACATGCACTTGCAATGAAAGTATGCGATGCGCCCGTATCAAAAAGGAGTACAACAGGAGTATTGTGCAGCATGCCCATACCTGCCAGGTTTCCCTGGTTGTTCTCGGGCTGTTTCTGTCTCATCGCATAAGCTCTAGCATGATGAGGTCGCCCATGCTGCCTCTGCTGTTGTTGTCGAGGCTGTTGCTGAAACGGTTGTTGCTGTTGAGGCTGATACTGTTGTGGGCGTTGGTATTGCAGCTGCAAATGCCGTGGCTGTTGATTCTGTTGTGGTTGCCCAAGGTGTGGTTGGGGTTGAGCTTGGATTGCTCGCAGGTGTGGAGCTTGAATAGGTGTGTTCGACTTTGAACTTGTTCCATACTGTTTGTTCGTGCACTGCTTCGCGTAGTGTCCCTTCTGGTGGCAAATATAGCAGCCATCACTGCCAGCCTTACAAACTCCCCCATGATTCTTGTTACACTTGGGACATGGTGGAGCCCTTTTCTAGTTACCTCCCATCGGTTTCTGTGCATTTTGGTTCCCATAACCTGGTGACTGGAAGGTTTGTCCTTGCCATGGCCTCCTCTCGGCTTGGCCAGGGTTATTGCTATCCCATTTTCTCTTTCCTTTGAAATTCTGATCATGACTCTAGTTCTGCGGCGGTGCGGATGCAGTTGCCGTTGCTGGTCTTTCTCCTGGCATTGCTGCCTCAATGTCTAGCGCTCGACTGAGTGACTCAGTATAGGATAATCCTCCGTGGCTTGCCAAAGTCATCCTAATCTCGTGCCTCAGACCGGCACAGAACTTCTCAGCCATCTTCTCATCTGTGTCAACCTGATTCGGTGCATACCTAGACATATCACAGAACATTCTATCGTATTGTTTTACCGACATCCTTCCTTGCTTCAGATTGTAAAATTCGGCTTCCTTTTTCTTACGATAGCTCTTGGGTATGTACTTGTCATATATACTCATCTTGAATTGCTCCCAAGTCAAATTTTCCAATTGTTCCTCCGTCATCGTTTTCTTTCTCGCTTCCCACCAAAAGTCGGCTGACCCAGTCAGCTGAAAAGACATGCAAGCCAGGCGCTCTTGGTCAGTGCAACGCAAAAAGTTGAAGATGCGCTCAATAGCGCGTATCCAAGTCTCGGCTTCTGCCGGGTTCCCTGTTCCGTTAAAGGTGGGTGGATTATGTCGCAGGAATAATTCCTCAATTCGCCGTTCCGGCTGTACAAGTGGTGGGACTATTTCTGGTTCTGGCCCTGCTTCTGGGCCTCTTTCTTCATTTCGGGGAATTCTTCCCCCTCCTCTTGGGCGTCCTCGCTTTGGCGGCATTCTATTTAGTCAAAACACAAGTTGTTAATGCAACATCACAAGGCATACTATCATTCTTATCGTTCTATCCAACTTCTCATATTTTATTCATGATCAAACATCGACAAAACATATAGAGTAAACATTGGTGGGCAACTCATCGCGAAAGACCGGTAAGGTCACTTTATAACATAGGAAAATCGCCTCAGTGAGGACTTTACATCTGCATAAGGATCTAGATTCATCCAAGTACAACTCATGATGTACTGGCTAACTGGCTAAGCCATCACAAAAGTACTTAGTTCACGGAACGTCTCCACATCTCGCGTTTCTGTACTACTATTACACAAAGACTGCGCCATCATAAGGCATATAAAACATCAGTACTACATATGCTTCTGGGATAATTACATAACAACCTACTAGGTACATAAGGTTCTATCTACGAAGGTCAAGTGTACGATCCCTGAGTCGGGGCCTGGTCGCTAGTTGGTGTGGCAGGTATGTCCTCCTTGGGGTCCTCTTCCGGATCTTCCTCCGGATCCCCCTCTGCTCCTCCACCAGAGGGGTGCAACTCCCGTCTCTTCTGCCCACAGCCTGAGCAATGGTAGCCAAGTGCTAACTCCTCTGTGACCCTGCTGTTCGGGTCGTCTCCTGTGCGAATCCTGGTCATAATGTCCCTGGGCTGGTGCGGGACGATAGGTGATGAGAATCTCAAGCGAACCATATCCAAGGTGGCACGTAAAGCTGAGTGATTATCCTGGGCCGGGGCCTTGCCTTTGTTGATATAATTCTTAGCATCGGTTAAGACTCTTTCGATGTCAGCCATGGCGGCTGTTATCTCTGTATCACTCATCCGCCTCGATGGTCGTGGTGATCCCAGGGCTAAGGGTACTGAGTCCATGTCAAAAGGAAAATCTCTTTGGGCTTGAGGCCTAGAGGGGCCTGCTTCTGCGTCGTGCCTCTGAGGGTGCCATGGGATGAGGGCTACTGGTGGGGTCGGCTGTGGAAGTGTCGCCGATAGCTCATCTGATGAAGGTATTCCAACCGGTGCAGAATCCCCTGGGCACAAGTATGGTCCTCGAGGGGCTCTTCCCCAACGAGTGAAGCGGGTCTGGATCTCAGCCATAAATCCAGGAAAATCATAATGTAGGTCGTAGGTCATGCCAGAGCGAGTGGCGAAACGCGTCGAGATCATCCTCGCCCAACCTTGCCATTCCGATGGCAGCAACTCAGTCAACCGTTGAATCCCATCATAGTCTGATATCCCGTGGTCTCTCGCAGCGACCCAGTGTCGATGGAAACCTGCCAAGAACTGGCCCAAATCGTCGCCGTAGCATCGGCGGTATGTGAAATATGAGTTCCGAACAGCCTCCGGACTCGCATCTCGGCGTAATGGTCGTCGCCTGGTGAAACGTCTTCTCGCCATCTACACACAAAGGTTGTATAATCAAGTCACGTATGACGTAACAAGTAGCATGAACAGTAAGGTTCCAAATCTAAAGCTGTAAGGTAACAATTCTACTCAGGACATCGCAATTCCAACCACTGCATATCGTAACATAGTAAGGTTTAACGCTAGACTTGAGTCTTCATCATGTAATCTCTATCATGATCACTTAGTACTAGCTAACTATGTGTAGCACTCTCACTGTCATGAGAAGTGTTCAAGACATACTAATTAAGGCAATAGTTGATTCGGCATTCCGCCTCGCGTGAATAATCCGAACGAAGATCTATGCCCGTGTCACTCTCTTGTACGTGACACCTTTCTTTATTCCACATTGTATCTTGTTTGTCGAATTCTCGTTTGATTCACAACCCTTGTAACTTACTCATCACCCCAATCTACAGAGAAAAGCAAAAGTGTTCTTGCTAACTTGCTTCTACTGTTCTATTCACAAAAGTGATCATGCATCCTTAGCGCATCTAAGTTCATTGAGTAACCTCTCCATAAAAGGCATAAGTAAAATAAACACTTGCATAAAGGTGAAGTATAAACTTTAACATCTGAAACTTTCTGTTGCCTTTCTTTCTGTTGAGCATGGTGACAATGATGAAGTGTTGAGCTTTTGGTCTACCGACTTTTCATTTTTAGGGATCATACTAAGAAAATTGGGTAACTCTTGAGTTCAGAGCAAATGAACTGCTCTGATACCATTCTGTCACAACCGGACTTAATTAAGGATAATTAAGCCGGGAAACCATGACCAAGGTTGGAGATAAGGAGCGAGATAAAAAGGGGATGAACGAATAACTAATAATCAACGAAGAAACATACTAAAATATTAATAACGAAGGGAACATTTACAACGGAATTAGAGTCGTGATGACTTAGTCAAACTAGTAAGTTCGGATAGCTCCGACTTAGCCAAAAAAAAATAATATGAAGTTCTCTTGAGTACGCAGCGAAAGAAGGTTCTGATTACATGTATGAAGACATGTACTCAAGAGTTCTTTAATACATATAACTTCAGACAAAAGGGATTTCCTGCTCGTCACTTCATCACCACCAGCTACTGCTCAACCTGCACATTTAGAAATACATGCAGGGCTGAGTACGAAAGTACTCAGTGGATACATATGCCTATAGAAACTTGCAGTGAAAACATAAATTGTCATGCCATCTTAACAGTACAGCAAGGGAGTTTTCATGAAATAAGCCCAAGCTTACTAAATTCTTTTGAGATTCTTAAAGATCGACTGATCAGTCTAAGTTCTTCTTGTATTTTATCATATCTGAAGCTTGTGTGCCGGAGAGGTGGCCACCTCTCACGGACACCTGACCGGCCAACCCGTTAGATGACTCACGGCCCTGGGTGTACACTAGCCCTGGCAGGATAGCTATCAACTGCTCAGGACCCGAATTCGATTACTTTAACTGGCATCGCCTCATCAGATAGATATCATACTAAACTGAAACATTTTATGGCAAGACAATAACTGAAATAACTTTCTGTTCATAGATTCTGTAATGAAATAACTTGCTTTAAAGTAACATTAAACTGATTTGATATATCTGAAAATAAACCCACCTGATTTGAGATCTTGGTGATTCGGTGATTCCTTGATTGATGGTTATTCCCGACCTTGACCTTGATTTCGAGAAAATACATAAGATACTTACTCGGGAAAAATTCTCAGAATGAGAATGCATAAATAACAATGCATGAAACTGGTATGCATGAACTAATCCTCTGAGCGATAGTCGGGAATTTCTACTGTTAATCAATGCTAAAAGATTTAGCTAACTCTCGTTTATCGCGGTCGAATAAATGTGTAACTCTTTCTTCCCCATCGGAACATTCTAAATCGTAAAATAATAATCTCGTTCTTGTATTCGATAATTAGAAGGAACTAACTCGGTTCATCCCATAAGTAACCCCGTAAGAATTTATCGGGCTTGACAGTAGAATATAATTACTAATGTAACTTCAATTAATTAATGGCTCAAAATAAGGTAGCCGATTAATTAAATAAAATAAATGGCCTCAATGAAATAAACATAACAACCCACTTTAAATCATTTGGACTTTGGAGGAAAAGAAATAAGCTCATTAATTAAGAGGTTCAATAAAGTAGCCCACTAATTAATCAAGAATGGCTTGAAATAAAGTATTGCAGCTTGTCTAAATAAAATAACGAAAGTGTCCCAAAGATATAGTAATTAATGTGGGCTGGGAAGAATAAATCTTAGTTCAATAAATAAATAATTCGGCCCAAATAGAGCAATAGTCCGGCCCAACCAATGTATAAAGGAAATGGCCTGAGTATAATTAAAAACTGAGCCCAAAAGAATTAAGGGTGAGGCCCAATTCACAATCAAAAGAGAAAGGCCCAAATCAAATAAAATAGGAGCCCAAAATAAAAGAATAAATCACAGCCCAAACTCTCTCTCTCTCTCTCTAAGCTCTCGGTCCCTCTCTTTCTCACGGAGCCGACGCTCTCCTTCTCTCTCAAACCAGCCGATCGGCCTCTTCTCCTCCTGCTAAATCTGGCCGGTTTCGCTTCTCCGGCTGTTCAGCCGTCGTCTGCCGACGCGTCGAACCCCGGCGACGTCCTCTCTCTCTCTCTCTCTCCACGCAGAACCCAGTTGAGCCCTAACTCTGGAATTCATCGCCGCGACCGCATCCTTGTCTGATTCCGGCGAGCGACCGCCGCCTGGTAGCGGTTCCATCCAATTCCCGTCTCCATTTTTCCCTTCGATGTCACGCCCTAGCTTTCAGAAAAGGAAAAAACGCCATTGTCGAGCGTCCGCTGCTGCTGCGCACGAGTCCCTGCTCGGCCATGGTTCCGGTCGGCCTCATCGATTCTCCAGCTCCGACGCCTCCGTTGTCGCGCTGTCTTCCTGATTCAGAGCAGGGCAGCAGCCCACTCCTCTCTAAGCTAAGTCAAAACTCGCTTCCTTATCTATCGATTCTAAAACGTGAACTGGATAAGGTGCAATCTTTCCTTGTTTTGCATATGGAACATGTTATGCTCGTTTGAAACTTCGTAAATACTATCACTTGTACAAGAGTAAATAGTTGGTGCTTGCTAAGTTCAAGATGCTTGTGAGGGTCTTATATCATGTGAAACTAATCATGATCATGCTTGGTATGAATGTTTTCTGGAATGGGTATTTGAGATAGTGAATTACCTTGAATGTGTTTGAATTGGTTGCTTGTTGTTGGAGTTGAAAGAAGTGTGAAATAACTGAAATGAACGATGGTTCTCCTTTAATGCAGGTGAACTAATCAAAGAGAATGAAGTTATTGAAGCCAAGTCTTACCTTGAGAGTTTCGGCTGAATGAGCTGGGGCTATTCTGTGATTTTCTTTTGGGTGAATGAGTTGAGAGTGAAGACTGCATTTGTTGGCTGGGCTGATACTAATAGAAAAAATGATGCTGCATACTTGAGTATGCTAAGAGGATGAGCAGGCATAGGGTGGCTGGAGGTAGAAGCTTGAGGGAACCGGGCAGCCATGGAAGGCGGCTGGAAGAGTTTTGCTGAAGGTGGATGAGATGGAAGTGCAGGGGTGGTCGGCTGTTTCCGCTGCACTCTTCTTTTTACCTTTCTCTCTCTTTGACTTTTGTGTTCCAAACTAGAGAAGTGGGCCATGTAAGTCCCAACTTGTAATATCCTATGAATTTCCAAGCTGAGAACTAATTTGCACTCTGTAAACTGTAAATAAAATACTGGTTCGAGTTCCTAAACATCGCGTTTCTGTATTCGTTTAATATCTGCTTTCTTGTCTGCTAATCTCGATAAACTGTAAAATAACTTAAATTAAATCCGTGGATTTAATCTGCAATCTTGGAAATAATTCCAAGACTTCTAGTGGCACTAATAAAATATAACTGCATCTGCTTTTCAATTAAATAAATAACATGACTTCGCTAAGTCAGTTATAACTTGGAAATAATAGTTACTGAATGCCTCGATAATTCTCATCGCGATTTACTCACGCGATACAAAAGCATAAAGCTAAAAATAATAACTCCGTCTGATAATTAAATCAGGATCATAAGCTGAATTCTAATAAACTGTCATCTGGATTCCGTTCACTAAAAGATGCGATTTTATTATCGCGATACTGTATTTAAAATACAATTAAAAGAGCGGGTCACTACAAGAAATGCCTAGACAAATAAGAGAGTTTAGGTAATCAACTAGACTGATTTTACAGTGTGGTTTACTCTCTTCTTCGATTCGAAATCTATCTATGGGATTGCTGGCTCTTTACTCCGACAGAGCTTCAACGTATGCCTTCGAATCGGTGAAGGTTGCAGCTGATCCTCGAGCTCTATTTATAGGCGAAGTCTTGAATAGATCCGTTGGAGAGATGGTTTTCAGGATTTCTATCGTTGTGTGAGGATGTCGCTTCTTGGGCTGAGGTGGCAATCTTCGGATACTCCTTTTGACAGCATTTGAAATGTCTTGTCCTTGGAGTATGGTGCTTCTGCATCTTTACATGCAAAGGGAAACTCTTGTACTTGCAAGGACGATCTTCAAATCTTTGGCATTCAATGTTGTTGTACTTGAGCATTAAATACAGCGTGTCCGGTACTCTTCTCTTCAGTTAGATGCAGAATATCAACTGGTATTTGAGATGTCTTCAGTTCAATGCTGATGTTGAGTTGTGTGATCATCTACGACTGATGATTGAAGACTTCCAATCGAGGTGTGTCCTTTCAGTGAGGCGTGCTTCAGTTGAGCTGTCTTTGATCTTCAGTCTTTGATTCCTTGTCTACTTGATCTATCGTCTTGGTAACTCTAGTCAAGGTCTGTGAGAACTGAAACCTTTGGACCTGCAATTGAGACAAAGACAGGATAAGCAAACTAATAGTTTTGGTGTCATCAAAATTGGTTGGATATCTTTTGTGTCCCAACAATTTCCCCCCTTTTGATGATGCCAAAACCACGTAACCAGAGATAAAATAAAAACCAGATAGAAGCAGTAAGGGTACAAATCGTTCCCCCTTAACTATTGCTCCGGTTAGTTCTCACATAAGGAAAAGCAATCAGATAGAAATATAATCAACATAATCATGTAGAGGAATCATCAGAAAAACCAACAGATATAATGTGAAGAAATGGAATCAGTTTTTCAAGACATAAAGTAAAAAGTTTAGTAATTCAACCAAAGAAAACTAATTGAAGCGAGGTCTTTTAGAAGGCTTCTTTCCAGTTTTCTTTTCTTCATCCTTTTTCTTTTCTCTTCTCTTCTGTTCTTCCTTCTTCTTAGATCTTTCCCCCTTTTTGGCATCATCAACAAGAGACGATTGTATCTTCTGATGATCCTGGGAAGGAGTTTCAAAAGCACTGGATGCCGGTTGGCTATTCTGATATTGAAGCTTCTCAACTTGTGATTCAAGAACGAGAAATTTGGCTTTGAGATCAGCAATCTCCATTTCCTGAGCTTGAAGCTTCATTTCATTTGAATGTTCATGTTCATTAGTTAGTTGCGTCTCAGTGGCATGAGCTTCCTCTGTCCTCTTTCGTCATCCTGTGTCATTAGTTGTTGGTGATTGCGCATCCTCCACGGTTTCTTCTTTTTAAGGAATCTTGTTGATCAGACCATGGGTAAAAAGATAATGATGAATGGCAAACATTAAATCGTGGATGGCATCCCACAAGTTTGTGATTCCAAAGTTTGAGAACACATTTGACTCGATTGAGTCCATTTCTGAGGCAGTCAAGACAACATCAATCTCTTGAAATTGAGGTCTGGGAGCCGTCTTGACAAAAGTGTAGAAGAGATATTGGACAATATCTTGGAACGCGTCCGGATGCTCTTCAACTCTAAGATGGGAAGAAGGACACTTAAACCATGTTGAGCAAGACTTAAGAAATAAGTCCTGATATTTGCTTGCTGGGATGACCTTGATGACGAAGGAGTATTTGGATTGAAGAAGAAAACCTTTTCAGAGAAGGTTTCAGCACAATGCTGAAATAACCTTCTGAGAGGAGGTCGAGATTCCTTCATGACTGAATCATGAACAGGGGATTTTTTAGGACAATTTTTCGGAGAGACTTCAGTAGAAGATGGGTGTTGAGAAGGATTGGCTGAACTGATGGTATCAATATATGTTGATCATGCAAAATCGCAAAATCCTAAACATGCTTTTCTATAACTCAACATATAAAATATGCTCCCGAAATTCTAAAACATGCTTAATAAATGCGATTAAACCTAGCATGTTCGTCTAAGCGTAGTTAATAAACAAATATCAACAACAATTGGATATGTTATAACAGCGATATCCAAAGCAAAGACATACATAGAATGTTATAGCATAATCAATAAAATCGACGACATGGTAAGTACAACAAATAAATAAAATAAAATGCTCTTCATAGCCCATTCGTGGAATTCCATTCTAATATATTAAAACATAAGAGAATAAAAAAAAACTAAAAAAAAATTGGGCCAACAAAGAATAAACTCGCAACCCAACACAATAAAAATAATGTGGCCCAAGCAATCTTGCGCCCATGCCCATGCTCGCGGCCCAACTCGCGCTATGGCCCAGATGTGCAGACCCAGGATCTCGACCCAAACCACCCAGTTCTCGAGCCCAACCCGCACTCGCTCCAGATCCTCCATCGTGACCCATGACTTCAATGTTTCAACTAGGGTTTCTCGCTATAACCGCGTCGCCTAGAGTGTGGAACCCCTAGACAATTCAATTTGTCATCAAATTAAATCATGCCACGTGTAAATTCATGAATTAAATATTCAATTATATTTTCTATTTTATTTAATGAGATTTTTATTCCTAAATTAAATAGATATATAATTAATATTTATTAAAATGAATTAATAGGCCCATTGGTACCTAAACCCTAAAGCTCATGCATGGAGGCTCAAAGCCCATCAAGCCCCCCTCCTACATCTATAAATAGGGGCGTTGGGGTGCTCACAAATCACAAGTTGAAGTGGTGGAGAATTGAGGAGTTAGAAGAATTCTATTAAGTGAAGTCTTGCAAGGAGTTCTATTCAAATCTTCAAGCATCTGCAAGGAGTTCTATTCAAATCTTCAAACAACTTCAAGAATTCTATCTAGTATTCAAGTATTTCTTCGAATATTCAAGTATTTAGAGCTGCCTAAGTCGCGAGCTCTCCAAGCTACCTTAGCCGCGAGCATTAAGATTTAGAGCTGCTTAAGTCGCGAGCTCCCAAAGCTGCCTTAGCCGCGAGTATCAAAATTTTTACAAGTGCATGCAAAATTCGTGAAGCCGAATTAAGTTCGAGCGTTAATATAAGAATTTCACATTCGTGAGATTGACTTAAGGGGCATTGATCTAAACTTACAAGTCAGAATTGCAATATAATATGAAGAGTTGCACACGAGATAAAGATCGAAGGGAGAAGTAAAATATTCACAATATTGCATGATCAGAAACCGAGTGATACGCCTCGAAGGCGGAATTGTTCCAAACACAATTACAAATCCAAAATAAAAATGTTTACATCACAGAGCTATAAGCAAATCAGGGAGGGGCTGGTTGAGTCGGCTGCTGGGCAGAGTTATCAGGAGGGACACGGTAACCGCCAGCGCTGGAGTCCGGGATGGGGGGATGCTCATCAAACATGGGCAGATTGGCCGACGCATCCACATCCGGGAAATGATCGGGATCCTTAGACAGGTCTCCCACCAGTGAGCGTGAAAAGTTCGCTTCATCCCTATACAGGCTGCCCAGCCGAGCAAGGGCCACCTCACGAGACGAGGGCAGGTTAGCTGGATCAGCAGATAGGGGCTGGGGAGGGTACAACCCGAACGCAGCGAAGGATCTGGGCTGGGCAGGGCTGCCAGACAGCTCTTGCACGAACTCCTGCAAGACCTCGAGGAAAGGGCTGCGGTAGAGGGGCTGCTCAGGAGCCTACTCGGAACAAAGACCCACCGTAAACTGTTGGAGGGCCCGGTCAAGAACCGGGTACCACCATTCAGGACATTTTGGCGCAAAAGGGTCGATGTGCAGCTTGGCCTGCAGAGCCTCCTTGTCCATAGACCTCAGCAGGGCTCGGAGGTCCAGGGCAGCCACTGTCTCAGGGGTGGTGCCCACCAACTCTGCTCTCTTCCTCCCGATCTTGGTAATCATATGGGCCAGCCCTGGCGCAAAGCAGCCCAGAAGCTCGGCAGTCTTCGCAAAGGCCTCCAGCGTCTCCTTGAATAATATCTTCAAAAATTGGTGGCCTTGAGGGGACAGGAAAAATTCATGCCTTTGGTCCCGAGCCCCAAAAATGTACCCCTCCCGGTGGGCGCGCACACGTGCATCCCTCCACCGGTGCTTCGACTCCTCGTACTCCAGGGAGTAGCGGTTCTTGAATTTGTACCACAATTCATGGCTTTCTTGTTTCTACTCTCGCAGCATTGACTCCAGCGAGTCCTTCTCCACCTCTACCTCTGCCAGCCGAGCCTTGACACGGTCCAGCTCCTCTTCAACAGCGTTGGCTCTGGCCTCGGCCTTAGCAGCCACTTTCTCCATCTGAACTTGGGCGGCCATGGCCGCAGTCAACTGCCTCTCAGTGTTGCCAAAGCAGCAGATTTGGTGTATAGCCTCCGCCCTATGGACTTCCTCCTAAGAAGAGAGAAAGGTTCAAGTAACAAAATTCGAGGAAAAAATAGGGAGAGCGAAAAAATAAACAAAAGACAAACGAGACTTACGGCCATGTAGAGCCGCCCAAGAGTCTTGGCCAACTCTTCATTGGAGATGGCCAAGGCATGAGCCTTGTCATCTGGATGAATCTGGGCTCGCATCTGGTCATAAAACTCACATCCCGACAGTTGACCGATGGGATGGAGAGTGAGGGTGATCTCCTCAGTGGGGCCGGTGGAAGAGCTGGCGGGCTCCTTGCCCTCTCGTGCCTCCCTTCGCCTTTTTGCCAGCTCATCAACCTTGGAAGGAGCTCGTTTGCGCTTGGGAGGCTAAGCTGCCAGCATGACGGTAGAGACGAGAGGCACATCATAGACGTGGACCTCCTCGCCCGCATCTTCATCATCATCCTCGTCCCACAACCTGATATGGACTGTTGAAACAGGCTTCAGCGCAGTCCGAGCTGGGGGAGAACTAGGCTACAAGGGAGGGACGGTCACGGCTACGGCGGAAGAGTCCCCACCATCCAGAGGGATATGCACGTATTGGGGCTCCTCTGAGGCCCCCGTTTGCTCTTGGGATTGGTTGACACTTCGGGAGGTGTCAGCCGCAGACACGACGGGGGAGCTGGCGGGCACAGCGTCAGGGTCGGCAGTTCTGCCTCAAGGGCTACTGGAGCCCTCATCTCCAGCCACCTCTGGAGCAGGAAGCAGGTCCTCGCATAGTGTCATCCAATCCATCGCTGAAACATCAAAAACATGTCCATAAGAAAAACAAGATATGTAAAATAGGGAAGTGCTGACAACAGTGAGAGAGGAATCCCCCCCTCCTTACCTATGCGGGATTAGGGATAGCGAGGAAACAGCCCGGTGGCCGTTAGCGCCGAGTCATCCTCTACGAGGCACTTGGCAGGGATAACTCGGCTAAAGGCATTCAATTTCTCAAGGATATCTAAACCCTTAGAGGAATGAGGGGGAAGAGAAACAAGAATTCGGGAGTGGCGTTCGGGTTGCCACTTCACATCCCGCACCCCGACAAAGAAAATCCAGGTTCCTTTGTCAGTTCTGACAAAGCAGTACTTATTGATGAAATTTTTATCAGTAGGTAATTTACTGAGGAAGGTGGTTTTGAATTTTTTATGGGTGGAAAAGCTGTAATGGGTGTTGATCTTTTTGAGAATTTGGGTTTGGCAGAAGAGCTGTGCCATGTCAGCGCAGCCGTGGTACCCAACCACGATATGAAAGAAGAAAGCTCATCGCAGCGCTGACGGGGCTAGTTGGTAGAAGGGGATGCGGAAATAATTACAAACCTCCACCAAGAAGGGTGGAGGAGGGAGACGCAACCCTGCGGCTACTTGATGCGCCCATAGGGCTATGGAATTTTCCCTAAGATTGCCGGGGGTCATCAGAGATTTATTATCGGGGATACTGAATGTCAGGCCATGAATGGGGCCTCTAAGTTTCTTTTCTATACGTTTCATTTCTTTTACGCTCATTATTGAAAGAGGCACAGAGTGTGAGGAAGACATGATTCCTTGGAAATGTTATGTACAGAGAGGGCACACAGGCACTAGATATTACCAACACATAGAAAATACGCCGAGGAAGAATAGGGGTTAAGGTTGAGGGTAGTACCTAGGTCGATGTGCGGGTATCGGAGGTAACGGAACAGACGCTGGAGAAAGTTGAAAGATCGTCGGAGTGAGGCAGTGTAATGACCCGACTTTTAAATGAGGATTAAAATCTTCTAATGACTCATTAAGGATTTATTATGACAATTAGGGTTCGTCATCCATTAATAAAATACGGACTTATATGAATTTGATGATTTATATACGTGACGATTTATTTTCATATTTATTTTCAATGGATGATGCACTCAAAATATATTTTGAGTCCATTAATTTATTCCTGAGGATTTAACATTGAAGTGTTAAATATAGATCTTTTAATTGATTGTTAAATGAGTCTATGTGATTATTTAATTTATTAACTTGACAAGGTCAAATGGATTTTATGCTTCAATGGAAATTAAGTACGTGTTAATGTGTTTATAAAAGATTGGACTTACTTATGTGGATGATTATTAATGTGTTAGTCTTTAAATATTTCTTTAATCTTTAGATATTTTTGCTAAGTGTGATTAAGCAATACATGGATCACAATTCATCCACCAATCCCATTCTACCTCTTTAAAATCAACCCCACCACTTCACTTTTCTTTTTACATCTCAACTCCTGCAGCCCAAGTTTACACAGCAGATTCGCAGATTCACAGTAATAATCTTAGAAAATTTACATCTCTTTCAATTCTATTTCACAAAAGATTTCTAACTCTTGTGATATACCAAATTCTGCAGAGACAACAACATACACCACATATCTTAAGGTTTTTCTCCTTAAGCTTATTTCAGTTAACCTGTGCAGAGAACCACAAAGCCACATACAATTTCTTGATATTTCTCTATGTGCTTACAAGCTATGACATGTGAACTGAAATTTCATAGAGTTTAATTTGCAAGAAAAGAAAAGAAACTCAGATGTTAAGCAATCGTGTATATGATATTTACAGTTTTTGATATGTGCTAAGAAAAACCCTATGCTAAGTGTTTGACTGAAATCTGGGGTGAGCCCCTGTTTTGTGTGAGATCCGAGGGAGACGGCAGCCGCGGTGGCTGCCGATGGTCGACGGAAGGCGGCGGAGCCGTGGTTCCGTTCTGCCAAAGGGGAAAAGAAGAGAGAGAGAGGGATTTCATATTATTAATTTAGAAAGGGAAGGATATTGAAAATAAGAAAAAGATGAAGGAAGGAAAGTTAGGGTTTTTACCTGGGCTATCTCAGGCGACGGCGACTCCTCTACAGCTCCTGGCCGTGAGTCCACCGGCGAAGGAGAGGCGGCAGCGACGGCACAGCAGGGGCTGTGTCCGTGCGTCCTGTTTCCAGAGAAGGAAACTGAGACGGGAGAGAGAGAAATAGAGGGAAGGGAGAACAGGGGGCGGCCGTGGCGTTGAATGGAGCCGACCGTTCCGCCGTAGAGGTGAGGCGGAGGAGGTGACAGCGGCGGCGTGGTTGCGCTTGCTGTGTCTTATTTCCGGCAATCTAGAGGGAAAGAGAGATAGAGGTGAGAGGGTGAGAGAGGACGAGAGTTCAGGGGAGGAGAGAGAGGCAGCAGCCGCACCGCTCGCCGGCGGCGGCGGTGGCGGCCGCGTTGAACGGCAGGCGGACAGAGGGAGTCCGAGAGAGAGATGAGAGGGTGAGGTTGAGGCCTGAGTGTTGGGTGTTACCTATGATGCACGGATTCTTCAAAAATTAGCATGTACGACGAATCGGATTCTTTTAGGGTGCGATTCTCTCGGATTCGCACCCGATTCACCACGTGACGTATCTTTTAAAATAATTTATAAAAATAAACCGGATTCGCAAATTCCATAGGCGAAATTCACGTATCTCGTGCACGAAAGGCCTACACAAGGTTATTTTGATAATTTTAGTTTCAATTATGACTTATATATTGGACTAATAATATTTGAATCGTTATATTGTTGCTCAATTAACTTATATAATTGGAAATGCTTAACTTTTGGGTAAAATAAAATGTAAATTACATATAATTAATTTAAGAAAATTTAAATTGTATATATTTTATAAGCATTATATATCATAAAATTTTAATAATTAGATGTATCCTTGTCGAATCGCACCCTATAATTTTTAAAAACTCGTATCCCCGTACTCGTATCGTATCGCCCCCGCATCCGCACCCCCGTACCTATGCAACATAGGGTGTTACTTGTTAGTGTGTGTGTTTGAATGTGTATTGTGTGTGTTTATTTAGGGTTTGAGGAATGATGGGCTTTGGGCTCCTTAATTTATTTAATTCTTGGGCCTTTTCTTATTTATTGGGCTCGGCCCTTTACAAATATAAGCTGATGGATTTTATTTAAAGGATTTGGGCCTATTTTAACTTAATTGCTTGGGCCTTTATTAAACAAAAATTGAATGAATCTAATTGATCTAATTAATTTGGGCTTATATCCATTTAAATTATTTGAGCTCTTAATTATTAATTTAAATTGAGCTTGATTAATTTAATTATATATTAACCTTTAAATTAATTATATAAATGGAGTTCTTTTATTTCAAGTATTTATAAATGGACTTTAAAATAAAATATTTTGAGTTAAACTCTTATTTAATGAATTATTTTCAAAAGGCTTATTAATATGGATTATTTAAAAAGGATTAAATTGTTTAAAGTATGAGAAAGCATGATTTATGATGATATAATTTGTCTAGGTGATATAGTATATGATTTGATTTTTTTTAAATGACGGAATATTTGACTTGATGGCGTGAGTAGAACGAGTTATGATTGATGCGCATGTTGATGTTCGAAAAAAATAGTTTCGAACCTAAATGTTAATTATGTGATAAATGTTTTGAGTTTAAGGTTTTGAACGAGACAAGATTAATATGGATGCTAGAACCCTAAAATCATTAAAGGAGATAGTTTAGTTTAGAGACCTATCTTCCTTTCTTTCACGACTTCTTCTCGAACTTATCGGTTCTTCGTCAATAAAGGTCCAGACGGGAAGTGATAGCTCAAGAGGGAAGTAACTCTACGCCCGTTGTGAGAACGAATAAGGTGGGCTTTCTTAAAACACGTATATAGAGATCCCCTGCATACAGGCCTCTTATACGAAATCGAATGAATGACATGATATAACTGTGATATTTTAAATGGTAAATGGTTCTTATCAAATGAAATGTTTATGGAAATGATTAAATGATGAATGGTTCTTATGAAAGGAAAGGAAATGTTTATGAAATGATTGTCTGCCAAAAATATTTATGTTTTATGTATGTATCATATCTGTATTGGTTCGCCAACTATAAAGGAAATCGAATTCGGACCCTACGCTAGACGAAGGTTTGCTAGTAAGGGTTAACGTGTACACTCATGGAGACTGTGTGTCACTTGCGACCGGTCTTGGCATCCGTGGAAGGAGGCCTCCTTTCCGGCGCGTTAAAGGAACAGATATGGATCATATAGACTGAAAATGGGATGACCATCCAACTTTATGAAATGAAAGAAAATGTTTAGTAAGCACAAGTCCTTCAAGTAAAACCCTGTGTGTTACTGTTGGTAGTACAATAAATGATATAAAATGTTATGTTTCCGGCATATGTTCACTGAGTATTTTTACTCAGCCCTGCATGTTGTTTTCCCTAATGTGCAGGTTGAGTGGGTGATGGAATGGAGTGGAGTTGAGCGGATGTACCTTTTGACATAGAACAGTAATGTAACCTTGAGTATACATCTTCATATGTATAACTCACACGTATTTCCGCTGCAAGATACTCTGATTATGCTAATGTTTTATTTCAAGTATGATACTCTTTTGTTGGGTAATCCACTTTGACGGGCCTTCCCGGGTCTTATATTTTCCTAAGTGATCAGTTATGATCCTAGTGTTATATAAATAAATGTCTCTTTTCGTAAAATGGTTGATTGTTAAGTAAATGCCCCTTTCTTTCCCCGCTTCTTAATCCCCTTCCCAAGTCATAACCCCGGTCAAGCCATCCTTAGGGATTGCGGGCTGTGACAGGCAGGGAGCATAAAAACGCCGGAAATCGCGAAAGGAAAGAGGAAGAGAGAGTGAAAAGAGACGTAGTGTAGAAGACGATGGCTTTTATAACTGAAGGCGGTATGAGTACCGGGGACCGAAAGGTCTAATCAGGATCGGACGCGTGGTGAAGTCGAAACATCGGGCAAAATCGAAAGGGCGCATTTCTGGGCAAAAAGGTAGTGATGTGACAGAGGTGGGACCCGAGACTGGCACGCATTTAATGTATTCAAACAGGCAGCACTGGCAACTCTACGCTGCAGCAAGGGCAGCGCTGATTCAATGAATGCCAGGACAAGAGATGACGTCGGTTAAACTCGAAGAAGACCTGGTTTAACCCGACTGGGGGGGGAGTAGATGATGAGGAGTAAAATATGCGTTATCCCAGCCTGGGAGATTCAACGCTGACCTTGGAACGGGGAGAATAAGTCAACTCGAGGGCTCCGCGAGAGGACAGTGCAATAAAGCTTGCAAGAACGTAACCATATTAATTATACGACAGCATGAGGGCAACGCGGCGGTTGGGGATGGGCTGAAATCAAGTTGGCAGAGTTGACATCGACTGAGCTGAAGAACAACGTCTACTACGGGGAATGAAGAGCATGAGGCAGGGCTGTCTTTGAGCATTCTTAGGGACTTCTCTCACTTAGTGTAGGTCAGGGCTGAGACCCCAATTTTATCATTTTGCCCCTCTGTACGTCTCTACAAATAGAACTATTGTACTACAATGTAACTTATGTGATTTCTAATACAACAGTCTTTACTTTTCTCAGCAATTGCTCTCAACTTTTACTCAAACGCACAACAGGTAAATCATCTTAAAAACAACCCACCGAAAATGGACTCATCAGGTGTTTAGTCGAAATGAACTTTAAGGCTAATCGGTTTGAGAAGTTTATTAAGGTGTATGCAATTTTGAATACAAAATAACTTTCATGATGACCCACTATGAAGTTCATAAGGTATATGTGATTGAATACAAAATACATTAAGAAGACTTGTGGGGTAAAGCTGAAAATGAGTATTTTTAGCGATCGAATTTTTGGTCGTCAAAAATAAAAATTCGATTGTTAAAAATAAAAAGGGATGAAAATTTATGACCAAAATCGATATAATGATCAATTTTCGATCATTAATCGGTCATTAAAATTAATGATCAAATTTTCGGTAGTTAATTCGATCGTTCTTCATTTTAACGATCGAAGCCACATTTTCTAATAGTGATATCATCGTACTAATGTTGTGAGAGTATGGTGTATTAAATTTTGATATAATATTCGAAAAGATGGTACAATATCAATATGGGTTATATTCCATATCGAAGCTTTAATATATTATAGTATTAATATAAAAAGAATTCATAACAAAACTTCAGATACAATATACAATCGCGGATTATTGGGTGCGATCGTCGCACAGGCGTGCGACGGGTCGACCCGACTCCAAACCCGTCCTACTGACCCGGAACCCTGACCCGCGTGGGTTTGACCCATGTTCCTAATTATTATATTTGTTTATAATAATTGTTACTTTTAATAAACATAATATATACATTTGTACACATAAATGTATATTTATGTTAATATAAGTAGTTAACATCAATATTGTGAAGAAATATAATATTTTAAAAACATTACCTTTCTTTATAATAATAATAATAATAATTTTTATTATAATCATAATTACAATAATAATTACAATTAATATAATATTTTTGAAACATTACATTTCTCCATATCAAATATTTTTTTTATTATAACAATGATTACTTTTAATAAGCATAAATAATTACATTATTATTTGATCAAATAATTATTATCGTACGAAAAAGTAATTATTGATATGTATAATGTTTTATATTGAATGAAGGTAAATATTTATATTAACATAAGTATACATTTGTGCGATCAAATGTATATCTTATGATTATTAAAAGTAAATACTCCTATTAGGGTTTAGTGTTCATATTTATGGTTTAGCTTACAGGGTTTAGGGTTTAGTTTACAAAATTTAGGGTTTAGAAAATATAATACTTTATATTAAATGAAAGTAAATACTTATATTTATATAAGTATACATTAGTGCGAACAAATGTATATGTCACGCTTACTAAAAGTAACAATTAATATAAACAAATGTAATAATTTAGGATTCAGGATTTTGGGTTTGGGGCGCGGGCCGGGTCGAGCGCGAGTCGGGGTGGACCCGTCGCACTGGAGTGCGACCGTCGCACCAGAGACCGACCCATATACAATACGACAATTTTGATACGATACAATATACCAAAGTAGTTAGGCACATTACTACTATTGAACAATTTAATTTGTTGTACCTAAGTATTGTGTTGGTCCTGTTGGAATGTTTCACAATGAATTGAAAACTGCTTCTCTCTTTTTATTGAGAACCAAACCCTGCTTCTCTTATTTATACGACATTTCGCTTTCACCAATAATAATACCATTATTATTATTAAGAAAAATATCATACTAAATTTTCAAAGAAAATAGATTGAATATAAAGTCCAAAAAAAAAAAAAAAAAATTGCAGATTCACTTAAAAATATCTGACAACTTCTTTCCACATAAGATATTTACCCTTCTCTGCACTTTCCCTTAAAAAGCGGCCCAAATATCTCTCACCAGTCACCACCATTCCCTCTCTCTCTCCCTCACCCTCTCTAGGATATTTACACTCCACTCGCTCCGAACCTTCTACGCAAACGCAACCAAATCACTGATTCGAAATTACCACCACCGCCCATGTCCGGCCCAGCCCTCGAGACCCCAACCCTCGACTCCCAGCTTCCCTCGCTCCTGCACCAGATAACCGAAGAAGGTGGATACGCCTTCACCTCCATCGCCACCCGCGCCGCTGCTGGCGACGTACGGGCCGCGGAGGCCGCCAGGGAGCTGGCCTGGGAGCAGCTCCACTCGGGGCCCTGGCACTCCGTGGTCCCCATTTGGCGGGACGCCTACGCAATGGCCTGCCTCAGCGTCGCCAGATGCCATTCCCGCTCCGGCGAGCTCGAGCAGGCTCTCCGCGCCCTCGACATGGCGCTCATCATGGGCGGATTCACGCTGCGGGATGACTTGAATCTGTGCATTCGCAAAGTCACCGACGCTTTGAGGGAGAGGGATTCCGGCGACCGCGGCGGAGGGCGGCAGCCGAAGGCCGAGTGGTATACGGATTTCAACTTGGCGGAGGTGAGGTTCGTTTATCTCTCTCTCCCTCTCTATATATCTCTCTAAAAAGATCCAATCTACCCTTCAGAATCATCGAATTTTTTCCCTATTTGTTATTTGAGAATAGCGTAACTTCTAAGAGTAGAACCAGTTGATGCTGATTGTGCTACTACAGATGCGTCTTCCTTATTTCCACACGGTAAAGCTGAAATTGAAAAGCTCTCTAGGGGTTAGGTTTCTATCTGTTGCCGCAATGTGATTATGATGCAACTGCTGTATTTATATATCTCCAGTTTTTAATATCACGCCTTTGTATTATGATCTATTTCTAGATCGCCTTTACTTTCCTTTCATTAGTTTATGTTTCTTCCTGGACTCTATCTAACCCCAAACCTTCAAATGCTTTTGGCATTCACATTTTATCTCATATGATATATGTTCTTATGTGATTCTGAAAAGGTACCAGTACTTTTAATTGCTCGGTAATACAGCTCTTTCATTTTGAGCCATTTCCGTATCTAGTCTCCAACAGCTTATAAGATGTAATCTTTCAAGAGCTTATAAGTTCTTAAAGTGTTTGGATAATTGAACTTATGGGGTAGAAATAGAATTGTGAGTTTGAGAGAGAAAATTAAAGAGATATGAACTTGGAAAGGTATATGATGGAAATAACAAACGATAGTAGAGTTAATTTTTTAATAACGATTGTTGCTTATAAGATTATGAAAAAATAAGTAGTCTTTTGGGAGCTTATAAGTTGTTGGAACTTATTTTTACAGCTTCTAAGCTTTTTAGGAGCTTATTTTGCCAAATACCCTCATAGTACAGACAAGCTGGGATAAAACAATGAATCACTATGTGCTGTTTCAGTTTGTGAAAATTTTATGTGAATTATTCATCTGTATCACTTGAGTTGATAATGGAAGGAAACTTGATGCGAGATTTGAGTGAAGAAACATAATTTTACAAAGTTGGGTGCAAGTTAATTCCATTTTGTATACGACCTTCCATCCACCACTGATCTTCTGTCTTACACTTTGTACTATTTGTCATGGTAATATAGAGATTTTTTTTATTGTAAATCATGTCTACTTTTGTCTAAAAGTTTAATGGGCTGAGAAACTGTGGTTTTGATTCCTATTATCTTGAATTTAACTGGCAGGCTGCTAGGTTATTACCTGTGAAGTCACTTTCCTCTAAGACAGTGGTGAAAAAGTGTGGTCTGTCATTGGAAGGATTCTTGCGGGAACATTTCATCCCTGGTTCGCCAGTTATTATTAGTGGTTCTATGACTCATTGGCCGGCAACCGATAGATGGAGTGACATAAATTATATAAAAAAGGTTGCTGGTTTCCGTACTGTTCCAGTTGAGGTATCTCCAATCCTTTTCTTTGTTGCATTTACTATACTTGAGGCTTAATGCACGTTTATAATCTACTTGTGTGTAAACGGATTCTTGTGCATAGTTAATGCACCAACATTCCCCATCTATATTGTCTTTGAACTTTGAAATGTATTTTGTTATAATCTTCTGGGATAGCTTTTGATCGTTTTCGAATAAGATCATGTGGACTAATTTAAAAGTGAGTGCATTAGGACATATAGTCTCTACTAGGAAAAAGAGATGTTTTTTCAAGCATGAATTTGCTTGGCTGTGTAATTAACGGAATTAATTAGGAATGGAAGTATTTTACCCTTGAGACAACACACGGCCATAATTAAGGGTTAACTTCAAAACCTTGCTTTTTGTGAGAGCTTAATTGTTATTCCCTCTGTCCCAACTTAAATGGTGCATATTCCTTTTTGAGCTGTCCCAACTAAAATGGTGTGTTTCTATTTTTGGTAATAATTTTACACTACAAACAATGTGGCCCCACACACTTTTACACTACAATCTTATTCTCCTTAAATTCCGTGCCGAAAAGAAGTGCACCATTTAAGTTGGGACGGATGGAGTATTTGTTTCCTCTTCTGATCTGATAATTTTCTACTATTGTGTCGGAAGAAGATATTCACTCTTTACAATGAAAACACTGTGCAGATTGGAAAAAACTACTTATCTTCAGATTGGAAGCAAGAGCTGATCACAATTTCCGAGTTTCTGGAGAGGATTGAATCTGGTCATTGTTCACCAACAAGCACCACTTATTTAGCCCAGCATCAATTGTTTGATCAGGCATGCATATGATTGTAGAAACCATACTCGGTTTTATTAAAAGTCATACTCGATGCTTTCTAATTGTGTAATATCTAAATGCCAGATACAAGAACTAAAGCAGGATATTGTTATACCTGATTATTGTTTTGCTGGTGGGGGAGAGATCAGGTCACTTAATGCTTGGTTTGGTCCACCTGGGACAGTAACACCTTTGCATCATGATCCTCACCATAATATACTTGCGCAGGTACGGAAGATGTAGTTCTATACTGCATAGACGCTACTGAGACTGTACGTTTTCTCAGTGCAAACAAGTCTATGATGCGTAGAAATATTATTGGGACCTTGGCTTGGATTTACTCAGTGCATGTGTTTGTGTTTAGTCAGGATTCTCAACTAAGATGTGGTCTTTTCTATTTATTGTCTTAGTTGTATGGTATTTGTGCTGCTAAATTTAGATGTATGATTATATTAGCTTTTGATGAGCAACTACATTCAGACTAACAGATGGGGATTATTAATTTTTCATGATGATGCTCCATCTTGCTCATGATCAACGTTTTGCCTCGTCATTATCAGGTTGCTGGTAAAAAGTATATCAGGCTTTACTCTCCTTCATTGTCAGAAGAACTTTACCCTCACACGGAGACCATGCTCTGCAATTCTAGTCAGGTAGTTTTCTTGTATTGATGTTATACACGGAAAATATTTAAATATGAAAATGTGCTTTTGTTATAACAGGTGCTTTACCACTGGCCTTAGTTTCCATAACTCCCTTTAGTTTTATTCAGCCCCTTCCTATTGTTGCTTTGTCTATTTTCTCATCAGTCATTAATCCTATATTTCCCTAAGCTTATGAGAGACTTCCATTTTATGAATGCAGAATTAGATGGTTTACATCATTAAAAATAAACAAGATTCTCTCTATCTTACCCAAACACACATGCACAGGTCTGGTGTTTGCAATTATCTAGTTGTGCGAACAACTTGATTGTTGGATGGATCTTTTTTTATAGCATCACCAAGTCATTCTGGCAGATTTGGTAGTTATATACATGAGATGGCTTAGTTTCCTCTATTTGTGTCCTGCTTTCAAGTTAATTCTTTACCGTTGAGTCTTAAAATGTTGTATTTTATTTTCTTGGCCTTGAAGGTTGATCTGGATGATATAGATGAACAAGAGTTCCCCAAAATATTGGATTTGGGATTCATGGATTGCATACTAGAGGAAGGCGAGATGCTATATATCCCTCCAAAGTGGTGGCACTATGTTCGTTCTCTTACCAAGAGTTTTTCAGTTAGCTTTTGGTGGGGCGTTGAAGGAAAGTCTCCGGACTCATGACTCGTGAGCACTACATTCTGCAGGTTTACCGCCTCTCCAATTCTTCTCATGGCATTTTGGTAGAATAAAGTGTCTTGACATATGCAGGTGTATAGTGCAGTTTCTAGTTGTGAAAAGGCTTCTTATTAGTGACAACATTTGGAATTTGCTATTGGGATATTATATAGAGTGCACTTGTGTTCTATAGAATTGCAAGCCGTATACCGTACGTATAGGGGGATTACGGCACTGCCTGCCTTGTGGCAATCTTCATCGTAGAACTATTATTCCTATATTTTGAGTCTTAGTGATATATGTTTTTCGCAGTTATTGGCTTCTTCCTCGTGCGAGATTATCTGCCTATTCCAAGTATTTCATTTTCGATTCTAATTAGTGTCGAGCCCATCAGACTTTTCTGACTGATTCTATACAATAGCCCCCATTTTAGTTCCTTAATTAAAAACTAGTGTGTAACCCGTCGAATTTCGACATGAATTATTTGATGTTATAGTTTATAAATAAAAAGTTCACCTCCCTTTTATAAGTATATTTATAAATGATGAATATTATACAATAAAATAAGTGTTAACATGACATAGGTCTACGTTACATATCAAACTAAAATAAAAAAATAAATTAAAGAGGACTTTAATCCCTAACATATATTTGAAAAAATTATTTGTCATCCGCTACTATTTGTCACCCATACTTGCGACCTGCAGATATCTGTCACCCGTTGGGTATCCGCCACACGCAACCCGTCGAGGCTTGAGAGGTAGGGGCGCTGTTGCTTCTCGACGTCGATATCCTGCGATCAACCACCCAACGAATGCAATAAACCACCCAACAAATAAATCACCACGAAACTGCATCAAATTGTAGAGAAAATTTCAACTTCTTGTACACTACTATTTGCCATCCATACCCGCGATCTGCGGATACCCGTCACCCATTGGGTATCCACCAAGCTTATTTCTTGTGTTTGCATTTATGGCATTCAATTGTATCTGCTTATTTGATGTTGACATCTCCTATGTGTAAGATAGGAATATTAAATAACAACATATTAACAAACTGAAAAAGAAGTGAAAATAATATAAATAGAGTAATGCGAAAACATAATAAATGTTCGATTTATTATAATCATGTATGGCTAATTTTTTTAAAAATTTGTTACAACCAAAGAAAGGAAAAAACTCACTCACACTCTAGCTCCTAGGGTGACTCGAACCCCCGACCTATTAGTTGGAGGGGAAGCGTCTCACCAACAGACTGCGCTTCATCGTCGAATCATGTATGGCTAATAATAATACCAAAACGAAACATCCTAATTAATAATAATATCATGAATTATTATAGCTATAATTCTTATTATTATTATCACCAATTAAATAGGATGATCTACTTGATCTTTGATTGTGTTCGAGGAGTGGTCACTTTCCCACTTATTGTTGTGTTTTCTTTTTTCAAAATAACTTGGAATAATTATAAGAATGACGTTTTCTCTGGCATGACTGTTATGAGATAGATGCATGAGGTAATATTAATAATAATAAAAATTGAAATTTTACTATTTTTTAGGCAGCCCATAACCTATTGAACACTGTAATTTTATAATTATGAAATTACAATATAATTTTAATCCCATAATAATTTAGATATTCTTGTCATGATAAGTGAACCAGGTTAAGGAAAATTGACCCAGTGGAATGTGATCATGTATCCATCTTTTCTAAGTTTTCCATAAACTCACAGATCACGAACTAAAATCGAGGCACGTTAGGAAGTAGGTTTGTAACTTTTTAGGACTATAATGGGTGAGTTGTGTTTAATCCAATGAAGAAAAAATCAAAGGGTGATTCTATTCATAGCCCCCATTTTACTCCTTATAGCCTCCCTTTTAAAATACTACTCCCTCCGTCCACCAAAGATATGTCACTTTACTTTCGGCACGGATTTTAATAAAATGTGAGTGAAGTTGGTAGTGGAGTAAGGGTCCCACTTTAAATGTGAGTGGAATGGTGTGGACCCTACTACTAAAAATGGATGTGGCATATTTTTTATGGACGGACAAAAAAGAAAATTGTGGCATATCTTTGGTGGACGGAGGGAGTAATAATTATTAATTAAAAAATTACTATTTTATCCTATATTCTATAGCCCCCATAATCACCTTCTCCCAGGTATGTTTCTTGATTTCCTCTTCGAAACTTTGTCTTATGTTCTTTAGTTAGATTCACATCATTCTATGGTAGAATTTGTGCAGCTTGATGGCTTTGATTCGTTAAATTTTTACTTAGTATTTGGTGGGTTGAGTGTATTTTGATGAGAAACAACAGATTATGGTTGACAGATCCGATTTTTATTTGCCGACTAAGGATTTGTTTTCTTTTTTATTTTTTCTTTTTTTTGTTTCACCCTTTTTGTAGAGGTGAAAGTGAAGTAATGTTTGATTTGAAGTTAACTACTGATCATTTTCCCCAAAAATGCTTCCGGCGTCAACAACTTGACATCTATGATTTCGGATCTGGTTATTCCACTACAGTTTAAATGTTCCAGCAGATAATCTAATACTCCCTTTGGTTCAGAAGAAGCGGAGAAGGATGCCAAAGAGTTATGTCGTCAAGATTAAACTTCCACGAAAAAATCTTTTCTGCAACTCTGCCTTTGCTAACACCCTGTATTTTCTACAACAGCAAAATCTTAAACTTCAATAATCGAGGAAATCAAGAAACATACTTGGGAGAAGGTGATTATGGGGGCTATAGAATATAGGGTAAAATAGTAAATTTTTAATTAATTATTTAATATTTTAAAGAGGGGGCTATAAGGAGTAAAATAGGAGCTATGAATAGAATCACCCAAAATCAAATATTGTAAGAGAAAGAAAAATGCAAGCATTTGAATGAACTAATAAATATCCTCTCAACATTGTCTCTTAGGAAGTAAAATTTCGTTTCTTACAAAGTAGATCAAAATCCAGAGAAAAATGCAAGCATTTGAATGAACTAATAAATATCCTCTCAACATTGTCTCTTAGGAAGTAAAATTTCGTTTCTTACAAAGTAGATCAAAATCCTACCAGTATATCTAAAAATTAACCAATAGATAACCCATGGAACAAAACATGCAATGACTAAGTCATGACACATGAACTCTGCAGAAATAATCCCAACACTTAGGGGGTGTATTCGTTCAGGACTTTAATAGATTTCTGCAGACTTTTAAAATTCGGGTGTATTCGTTCAAGACTTTTAAAAGTCTATGAAAATAGGGTGTATTCGTTCAAGAATTTTAAAAGTCTATAAAAATCCAGAGGTATTCGTTTCAGACTTTTAAAAGTCTATAAAAATCTAGAGGTATTTAAAAATCTATGAACTTTAAAATTGGAATGGCTTTCATTGATTTCATTCAAAAAATACACATGAACAAATCCGACCACAGACTACGAGAATTCGAAATTCTTCAAATTATCCAGCGCTCGCTGGGTTCCAGCGGACGTGGCTCAAGAACCCAGCGCCGGCTGGCACTCAGCGGTCAATGCTCACAAATCCAGCGATGGCTGGGCCCTAGCGGCCGCTCGGAGAAGCCAGCGAGCTGCATTCACTAAGCCAGCGGTCGCTGGCACCCAGCGATCGCTGGATCCCGACAGGCGCTGGGACTCGGTCCACTGCTCACGGGCTCGCAACGACCGCTTGTTTTTTGGTTTCAAATCCGGAAAAATCACGAGCAATTCTTGTTAAAATCCATCCAAAATCTTTTGCAGATTCTTGTTTAGAATTCTAAAAATCATGAAGACTCTGTGTGAAATCGGTAGATTTCTAAAATCGAGAGATTTTAGAAATCTACAGAAATCCTGAACCAATACACCCCCCTTATATATGGCCCACTACAAAGTGGAGAAGCTTCACTCTACTACCATAAGCCAAAAAAACTCAAAGGATAAGAGTATCAGTTTATCATACAAAATTCAGTCCACGTAGTTGGGGCTGAGAGAGGAGGGGGTGAGCACAGAACAGAAATCTACTGACAATTTTATCTACTAACAAATTAGTGAGGGAGAGTGGGGGCATGGAAAGGAAGCTCGACACCTACCCAGTTTTTCAAGATATAAAATAAAAATCCTTCTCCTTCTTGGCCAATCAAGTGAACCCCGGCTTGGCCCTTCATTGTAATGACAAATTCCAGGTGTTATTGGCCATACAAATTTCAACTTGTGACCTTGCTTAATTGGGACGACTTTTACAAGAATATGTGATAAAGACAATGAAAATATAATCTATTTTTCTTACCAAGTAGAAACATTACTATTATTATGAGACTACCAGAGAAGCTCCCAAATGCAGAAAATTTGAAACATCAAGTTCTTAATCGAGCGGTTCGTCTTTAGTTGCCAGAAATAGCACATAACTGTATGACACACGACATACAGATCTAATTAAGAGCATATCTAAAACATTTGCAAAACGGCAGCAGAACTTAAGTGACTAAGAAAACAATAAACCACCACATGTTCCGTAGTAAGCATACATCGACATAGCTGGTGCGAGAAGAAAAGTCAGCTATAACATAAACAAATAGTATAATTCAACCATGGGTTCCGAAACTACCCCTACCAGATCCGCAAATTCAACCAAAATCAAACATATAGTTCCTCATCATTTCGAAAAACACCAGATCAGAATACCATGAGTTCCGAAACTACCCCTACTAGAAGCAATGATCAATAGATGGAAGTAATAGATGTGGAACTCAATCAATTTCTAAGCTTGTTCCCAACATACTACACATAGGCAGTAAATAATTATTAGTTTACCTGTTTGTGTGAGACTCTCCTTTCACTTGTGAGAGCCCGGGTGGCTGCATTGTTCCTCGAGACAGAGGAGTCTCCGACGACGGCACAGGGACAATGGCAAGTCTTGAGGAAGCGGAGGCAAGGTTGAATAGGGGCCCTCGCCGAGTTTTGGAGCACATCGGTAGTTCGCTGGACCCGAGCCGATGGCACGACTGCGTGTCATCGAACGGTTTCCGGGCTCAAGGACGGCCTATAATCGCGGCATAATTTATAGCTCAAATACTACTATTCGAAATTCAAATCTCAAATACAGTTTAATTTGCCAAATTGTTCATCATACATATATTCTGATAATTGAGTTAAAAAAAATAGTACTCCCTCCGTCCCAATAAAAGTGGCCACTTTTTTTTGGGCACGGAGATTAAGAAGGGGATTGTTATGTTTTAATTGAGTGTGACCCACCAAAATTAGTGAGTAATTTTTAGAAAGTGGCCTACAATTGTTGACCAAATTAGTGAGTAATTTTGGCATTTTTAGAAAGTGGCCTACAATTGTTGACCAAATTAGTGAGTAATTGTTGACTTAATTAAAGTAAATTTTTGTCATTTTTAGAAAGTAGCCACTTTTAATGGGACACCCAAATAGGAAATGTGGCCACTTTTATTGGGATGGAGGGAGTAATAAAATAAAATTGATATAATGTATACCTTGAGAAATAAGCAAATGGAGCAATAAGCAAGAAGGCAGTAGAATGTGTTGCTGTAAAACTCAATGCGACAATAAAATTTCTCATTCAAACTAATGAATTTATAGCTAAAATGTAGGTTATAAATGTTGGGAACTTAATGAAATATCCTAATCCTAGTTTTGATGATACCAAAATCAATAGGTTTCACTTGTAATAGACTAGACCTGTTCGAACTCAAGTGTTAGAGTTCTTTTTCTAGTTTAGTTGTTGTTCTGAAGACTGAAGACTGAAGAACGAAGGACTAAAGACTGAAGATGCCGACTGATGTAACGATTAAGGCAAAGTCAAATACTGATATTTGACTTATCAGTCTAAGGATCAGTTTCGACTGATTACTTAATGCGCCACGTGGATTCAGCGGACAGATACTAAAGTCAAGTATCAGTTAAACATTCTTCCTCGGACTGAACCTCCAACGTTCAAAGGAAGCCACGCACTCCAGAAGTACAACCGCATTAAATGCAGAGATCTCAGGATCGTCCTTTCTCTGCAGAGGCCATTCCTTTTTAGTGATTACCTTTTCAGAGATGTCGCATCTCCTGCTCTTCAAAGTAGCCGTTCTCACCAAACAAGGAACCTCGAAGATTCAAGCCTCAGCCCAAGTTCAAATTACTCTCTAACGGAAGAAATCTTGAAGATCATCTCCGCCAACGGATCTATTCAAGACGTCTCCTATAAATTGCGCTCAAGGATCACTTCAATCTTCACCGATTCAACAACATAAGCTGAAACGCTGCCGAATTCGTTACTCAGCGAAACCAAGCCTCCCCAAAGTTTGAATCGAATAAGAGAATCACAAAGCCAAAAATCAGTCACTGCTGATTACATACATTCTCTTAGAACTTAGGCAAATATTGTATATCCAAAGCCTAGGTAAAACTGACTGCAAAGAACTTGTTCTTTGTGGTTTAGTTGGCAAGTTTTCAAACCTCTTTTCAACCAACCGAATTGAGTGTTTGTGTCAAAAAGGAGTTCAGACCAGTGATCTGTCTCCGTGAGATCTTAGTGCTCAGTGCGCGCTAGGAGTGAGAAATCCAACCCAATGTGTTGGTATTGAAGATAGGATCTTCAGTCGTCTCGGTTTGTTGTGCACCCGCAAGCACACGTTCAGGTTTACTGTGCACCCGTAAGCACACGCATCGGTTTGCTGTGCACCTGTAAGCACATGCCCAGTGAATTTGTTGGTCTGATCAACCGACCGTGGATATAGGAAGTGTTTTTCGAACCACGTAAAAATCTCTGTGTTATTTACAGCTTTCAGTACTTACCTTCTTACTTGTGCTCGTACCTTCCTAAACTGAAAACTGATTAATTGCAAAGAGAAACTTAACTGTTGACAACGTGATTAATATCACAGGCTATTTCGAAACAAAAGTTTTCCGCTGCGTGTGTTATCAGTCTAACTGATCTATCTTCTGATAGTTAGTAAGATTCATAACATCTCTCTGTTTATCAAACTCGAGTGAAGCCTTACGTGTATCAGTTAAAGTCTTTGACTTAACTAATAACTCCTTACTGAAGAGTATTCAGTATCAGTCGTCAACCCTGTTTTGACAAAACTCTTTTCAGTAAACAGGTTGAGTCAGTTTGTATTGAAAGTTTCATTTTATCGAAAAATAGCCCATAGGTGTATTCCCCTCCCCCCATACACCTATTCGAGACCCTCTGGACCTAACAATAAAGTTTCCAGTTTCCATTGTTAAACCTAAACCCTAAGAATTTGCTCGATAGGTAAATCTTTCCAAATTTTCATTTTCATATTACTAAAATTTAGTACTAATCATAATGAAATGTAATCTTTCCTAACATAATAATTTTTCATTGTTAAATCTAAACCCTAAAAATTGGCAGATTATTGATCGATTGGTAAATCTTTCCAAAATTTCATTATTCTAAAATTGAGAACTAATCATAGTCAATAATTACCTTTCCTAATTGAATACTTACCCTAGTGAGGCGGCGAACTGTGTCGATCTCGGCGGTGTCTGGCGCGGCGAAGCGAATCGCGGCGGGAGGCGGAACGAAAAAATTGGTGGAGTGGGAGGCAGATCGAGTACATCTTTTGAATCACTCTTTCTGAAACTGGGGAAGGGAGGGGCGGGCAGCCCAAAAATCCATCATATGAAAATAATGAAACCTAACTAGGCCTTAAACATCTTTTGTACTCTCTCCGTCCCACGAATCTTGATACGTTTGGATTCGGCACGGGAATTAAGGAGTTGTAGATTGATGTTTTAAGTGTGTAGTTAATAAAATATAAAAGTGATAAAGTAGGAGAGAGAAAGTAATAATTATTACTCAAAATGACGTGTCAAGATTCGTGGAACAACCCAAAAAGAAAAACGTGTCAAGATTCGTGAGATGGGAAGAGTATTATAAATTTTTCTAGTTGAGCAGAACCAAGCCCATGGGCCTAACTTGCCTGAAATTTCATCGGGCTTTTTAATTCCATAAGCCCAACTCGACCCAAAATTAGGTCGGCTCAAACTTGTTTTGCCAACACTAAGACCTCAGAGTATCTAAGTTGAGATAAAAAATTATAGGTAAAACCTATATGTGTTTGGTATTTAAAATATGATCTTAAGATACTTAATATCTATTATATATATAATAGCTACACAATACACACAACACCTTAATCCTAGATCCTATGTGGCATTTTCTAATATTTTTATTCTTATTTTCGTAATTTCCATAATTCATGTTTTCATTAATTCTTAAAATTTAAGTTACTTATTTTCTCATTCTATTATTAGTTAAGGAATTAAAATTAATCAATCATAAATTGATAATATATTATTCTATATTAGTCAACATAAAAATTAAATGATTCAAATATAATATATATATATATATATATATATATATATTACATTTTAGGAAATAAAAAAGAGGTAACATATGGAACTAGCCTATTTCTTGTTGTAAATTTAAAAAATAGCCTTTGAGATAAAAACTTTACAAATTAGTCATTTTTTATGTAAAAGTACAAAACTAGCCCTAACATAAAAAAAATAAAAAATTGGCCACTCTACTTCTCTCTCTCCCCCACACCATCACCTATTTCATTCTCTCTCTCTCTGCGATATTGCTACAAGCTATTCATTCCAATTGCATATTTTGGTCAAACTTTTTTTATTATCAAAACAAAAGTGTGTTATTGCACGATTCCACATACATATTTTGGTCACACTTCTTTTTTTATTAGCAAAATAAAAACGCTATGTCTTAAATGAAGCATAGCTTTTAACTGTTAGAAAATGTTTGGTTCGAATGACGGGCTTAAAGAAGATCAAGAAGGAGGAGACGAGGAAGATTCAAAATCTATTGAATATAGCTGAAAGGAAGATTAAAATTAGTTGTGAGTTTTCGATACGATCTGATTCAGTAAAATTGGGGATTATTTGATTATGGTTTTTTAAGGATTAGAAGTTGATTTTCAAGACTTAAGAAATAAAAAGTAAAAAAAAAAATTGATTAATGTTCTTGAATTCACAATCAGATCTATGAATTCACAACTTAATATTCTTGAATTCACAACCAGACTTATGAATGCACAACTGAAACTAAAATTTACAACCAGTTCGATGAATTCACAATTTAATCGTTAGTGTTGGTTGTGAATTTGAGCTTTTAAGCTCGAATTCACAACTAGTTGTTTTTATTGTGAATTTGAGTTTTAAAACTAGAATTCACAACTGAATTGTTAGTTTTGTGAATTCGAGTTTTAAAACTCGAATTCACAACCAACTCTATTGCTAGTTGTGAATTCAAATTTTAAAGTTTGAATTTACAGTTAGAAATAATGATAGTCGTGAATTTAAATTTTGAAAATTATAGATTTTAAATTTAAATTGACAATTTCATTTTAGATAGATATGAGCATTTTAAATGAAATATTTTAATAACTATATATTTATAAATTTATACGAGATCATATAATTAATTCAACGGATTCAGATAATCCAACAAATTCAATTTAACAAGCCAAAATATATTTCCCTAAGACAATCTCAATTCAAGTCTAAACACATTAATTACATTAATATATATCTAAATATAGATATATGTATATGTAATTAATTTTTTTAAAGAATTTCTATATTTAAATTAGTTAACCAATTTAATTTAGTGTCAATTAATAAATTTTCAATTTTAATTATAATAATCTATATAGATATTCACATTTTTTTCATTTAAACGTAATTAATGTAGATATAAAACTAGCACACATCTTATAGTAATAATTATGATCTTTAAAACATAATATTAAATTTTCTCACTCAATTCATAATGTTAGAATTTAGAATTTGATTTTATCTGCATAACAGCATAATGATAGCAAATTTATTTTTGCACCTAAAGTACTCCAACTGCAAATTCTATTTTTTTTTGGCAATATCACTTATTATTTCGATTCGAAAGTTTAATTGAAGGTTGATCGAATTTGATCAAATTAAATTACTCATTTAATGCATAAAAAATATTTCAAATGTTATAATACTTACTCGTCTATTATAGGATAATTGTTGTTAGGTTGTATTTGTTATTATTTTATCAAAATACAAATTTCAAAACTAAACTATATATTCATTAAATATAAATAAATGGTCAGAGTATATTAACACTCACAAACACACATGTATATATATATATATATATATATATATATATATATATTATTTGTGAGAACATGAGAACCATCAAATCTAATGCATTCACTGTAAAAATTAATGCATTCGTTGTTAAAATTAATGCACTCAAAAAAATAAAAAAAAATAAAAATTGCTCCATTCAGGATTCGAACCCAGGATCTGCATTCATCCAACAAGATGATACATCCACCGTAGATCTTGATAATCGAATGGCTGAAAATGGTTCTCCATTCTTTTTTTATTTATGGTTCTTTCTTAAACCTCTCCCTATATATATATATATATATATATATATATATATATATATATATATATGAAAGAGCTAAAATAAGAGCATTTCTTAAGATATAAAATAAGAATCATTTTCAGCCCTTAGATCATCAAGATCTACGGTTGATTCGTAATCCTGTTGGATGGATTTATGGTCCTGAGTTTGAATCTCAAAGGTAGCAAAAAATTATTTTCATAATTCATACATTTATACAGCGAATTCATACGTGTTCTACATAAAATTCATACATTAAAAATTGCTCTTATTTCCTTCCTGGTTTTGGGCATATCGAATTGAGTTATGGGCATTATGAAATCGTGAGGTCAAAACGGGCACAGGAGTTGTGCAGTCACATTCCCGAAGCATTTGGCCTTATGCCAATATTACTTGGGCAAACCCGGAGCTTCATGCGGCCGATGACGTTCTGGGCACGATCAAGTTACAAGCAACAAGTGAAACCAATAATGGAGAAATCCGGCTCCACATAGTGCGGCAAATGTGAAAAAGATGATCGTATGTCCTCGGACATGCTTATAGGTCATTTGGGTCTGCAGTCAAATGCGGATGATGACGGTGTAGGTTGCGCACGTGACGATTAAAAAAAGGGGTCCGGCCTATTGACTACTGTCCATAACCAAAGATGTGAAGGCACAATGAAAATCCTTGAACCTATGAGCGATGACTGTGCCCAAACTTAACGAGATTGTGCCTAGACCAGGTTATCTTTACTTTTGATGTTTTTTCTTTGTTTCGTTTCAGTTTCTTCTTTCCAGGCACAACCTTCTGTCCCCAACGCTCTGACCATAGTGATACCAGTGTAACTGTGACCGTGACAAGAGAGAAGAATACACCAACTCCTTGTGGGATCGACCATATACTTACCGCTAGCGGAACCTAGTTGTGGGCATAGGAAAATTATAAATGTATTTGCACGGAGAGTTCCACCACACAACGACAATGCCAAAGGGAACTCAACCTCCGTCAAGGGTGGAGGTTCTTCAGTTAGGATTGATCCAAGTCCTTCATTTGTTTCTCGAGCAGGGGAGTGTTGAACTGGTGTTGTAGCAGCAGGTTCAACTTGTTCTTCAGTTGTTAGAGTTCCCCCTTGACTGATGCCTTCTGTAGCATCTCCAGTCGCACCTTCAGTTCCTTGACTGATCTTCTGATACTGAAGCTTTTCAGTATCTTCTTTTTTTCCTGGTCCCCACACCAACACTTCAGTGGGTTCAGTGCTTTTTATTTCAGTATTGGAAACTTCAATGTTCTCAACATTTTCTTTAGTTTCATGTTTCCTGAAATCATCAATAAACTCGTCAAAAATAACATGAGGTGTTTCTTCCACACAAAGAGTTTGAGAGTTAAACACTCGATAGGCTTTGCTGGATCGTTCAGCTCCAGAGTATCCAAGGAAAATTCATTGATCAGCCTTGCTATCGAAGGTGTTTAACTTTCTTTTGTCGTTGTTATGAATGAAACACCGAGAACCGAAAGCATGAAAGTATGAAATTGTTGGCTTCTTGTTCTTCCATAGCTCGTATGGAGTTTTTCCATGTCTTTGAGTGAGGAAGGAGCTGTTCTGTGTGTAGCAAGCGTTGTTGACTGCTTCAGCCCAAAACTTCAGTGGGAGTTTTGATTCAGCTAGCATCGTCCTTGCAGTTTCCTTCAAAGACTTGTTTCTTCTTTCTGCTACTCCATTTTGCTGTGGAGTTCTTGCTGCTGAGGTTTGATGACTGATTCCTCGCCCTTCGCGGTAGTCCCGAATGACTGCATTGAGGAATTCAGTTCCTCTATCTGATCTGATGCTGATGATGTTGACTTCTTTTTCAACGCTTAGTCTTTTCAACAGCTTCGGCAGTTCCAGCAGTGTTTCTCCTTTGTTGTATAGAAATATAACCCAAGTATATCGAGAATAATCATCTACGACAACTAAGGTATACTTTCTACCGTTATAGCTTCTGGGAGATATTGGACCAAAAAGATCCATGTGAAGCAGTTGGTGAATTCTTTCAGATGAGTGTCCTGTCTTTGACTTAAAAGAAGTCCTTGTTTGCTTTCCTCTTTGACATGCTTCACATTCTTGCTTCTTTTGGAACACAATAGAAGGTAAGCCTTCTGCCAGTTGATGCTCAGCAAGTTTGTTGATCGTCTTGAAGTTGAGGTGGTTGAGCCTTCTGTACCAAAGCCAGTTGAGCTCTGAGTTGCTTTTGCTGATGAGGCAAGTTTCAGGTGGACTATCTTTCCATGATACCACGTAGAGACTTCCTTGCCTGATTCCTCTCAGCACCACCTTCTTCTGGTTGTTTCCCACAGTGAACTCATCTTTCTTGATCTTCACTGCGAATCCGCTGTTACAAAATTGACTTATAGACAACAAATTATGCTTTAGTCCAGAAAACATAGCTAACATTACTGATACTGGCGTTACCCATGTTGAGCACACCATAACCTTTTGTTTCGCCTATTGAGTTATCTCCGAATGCAACTTTTGATCCAGCTTTCTCAACGTATTGTGTTAGATATTCTTTTATAGCCTGTCATGTGCTTCGAGCAGCCACTGTCCAGGTACCATGTTTTAATTGAAGCTTTAACTTCTTCCTTCTTTTTGTGTTTCCTATTTTTTGCCCTACAAGGAAGAGTTATTTTAGGTACCCAATCAATGTTTAGGTCCTTCAATGTCAGTTCGTGTTCCTTTTGGAACCCATATATGCTTCAGAATAGGTCTTGATGTTGATCATCTACGGTTGACTGGTCGTCTGACTGAAGTGGTTGGTGCTTCAGTTGGCACATGAGCTTTTTTCGGTTGAGCTTTCTTCTTGGTGACCTATTTCATGTAGAGTCCTTGACCGATGTAGTGTTGAGGTCTGCTTTGCTTCTTGGTGTATCTCCTTTGAGATACTTGAGTTGTTATTGACTGATGGAGTCTTGACTGGTACTGAGAAGCATGAGACTGATAACGTCCAGTTGCACAGTGTTGTGAATGAAATTGAGCTTGTCTGGACTTGTCATTGTTCTGTCTCCATGGTTGTTGCTCTTTGAAACTGAACTGATTTCAGCTTCGTATTGTTCTCCCCCCTGGATTGTTGAGGAAGACTCTGTCTCTTTGCTCCATTGGCATGTTGTTGTTTCAGTCTGGATGTTCCTTCTCCATACTTTGACTGAAATATGTTTTCCAGTTTTCTTAGTAGAATGAACTGGTTGGGGACCTCCTTGGCTCGTCTGTAGCTTTGTGGAGGTGGAACATTCATCTCGCCATCAGTTTTCTCTTCTGGATTTTCTCAATGTCATAATCCCTTGATTCATCTGAGGTGTCGTCGTTCGATGTGTCAGTCACGTCCTGGATTATGACTTTCTTTCCTTTGTCGGCAGGAACCACCTTTCCTCCGATATTCTCCACAATGGCTTTTGATGGAAAGTTTTTCATCATGGGAGATTTCTTCATGCAGTCCTTGACTGTTTCCTCCAGTTTGTAATTGAGCCTCTTGATTTCATGTGAGGCTCTCTCACATTCCGATGTAGAAATCTTGAGCTTTTCTTCCAATCGGCTGTTCTCCCTGACCAGTCCATCAAGACAGGTTTCATCTGGAAAGTAGATGAGTGTCCTATTCTTGGTTCGCTCTTCAGTGATCTCCTTTCCCATTTTCTGATTCTGCATCAGGAGATCTTCGAACATTTTCCTTAATTGACAGTGATCAGTCATGAGCTGATCATACTCGTCAATTTCATTGACCGAGCTACCTCCAAATTTCGAGTTGTCTCCTGTAAACAACAAGGAGTTATCAGTATTAAGAGTTCTTGAGTAAGAGTCTACCCCTGGCCCATTCATTCCATTGTCGTTGTTGTCGCTAGTGTTGTCAGCTACGCTTTCGGTGTCCTTGGCCATGAGGGCTTGGCTCTCATCATCTAAGCTGGTGGAGTTGAAGGCGGATGATTCTGATGCATATTCGAAAGATCCTGCATCTTCAACAACCATCACTTTCTTCTTCGCATACTTGCGATCTCTCCTAGCTTTCATCTCTTTGCGTTCTGCTCGATAATTCAGGGCATTCTGATTTGTAGTGCCCTTTCTTCTTGCATCCATAGCATTCCACATCTTTTAGATCAGTTGCAGATGATTTCCTTTCCCCGCTTCTGTCAGTGGAATATCTGGACTTACTCTCTCCCTCTTTTCCTTTGTAGTGCTTTTTGTGGAACTTCCTATACTTGCGGAACTTGGATTTCATCTTGTTGAACCTCTCAGTCAACAGAGCATATTGACTGAAGAAATCTTCAGGTTTGAGTTCCGTCGGTTCCTTTGACTGCTTCTTGCTCTCATTCACTGAAACTTTCAGCGCTGCTCCTTTCGATGCTGAATGGAGCATCATCGTCTGATCCTCCAGCTTTCTTTGTTTCTAGATTTCTATGGATATCGAATTCATTTGCCACGAGATCCGAGAAAAGCTTATTCGTTGAGAGCTGGTTGAATTCTGGCTTGCTCTGATGAGCAACAACATAGATCTGTTAGTATCCTCGCGGTAGTGCTCATAGAATCTTCAGGTTGATCTCTCGCTAAGTGTATTTATCCTTCGAGATGGATTGAACTTCGTTCAGGATCTGATTGAATCTGAGCTCCATCTCGTCGATAGATTCATTCTTGAGCATGAGGAATGAGTCAAACTTTTGACAAGCTATGGATAGTTTATTCTCCTTTATCTCCTCTGATCCGATGCACATTTCTTCTAGAATGTTTCACATCTCATTTGCAGTCTTGCGCTTGATGATTTTGGTGACGTGCTTGTCTGGGACTGTTCCGGAGATTATGCTTTTGGCAAGATTATCGAGCTCATCTTGCTTTCTCTCTTCTGTGGTGAAGTCGACCTTGGACTTGATCTGTACTTTATCGAATGGATTTCTTGAAGTATCCAGTGGCACCCGCTTGACAACTTCTGTGATGACAATTGGTCCGCTGGTGATGACTTCCCACATTCGACAATGTTGAGCAGTAAGGAAGCTTTTTAGTCGAAACTTTCATATGTCGTATTTTTCAATACTAAACATCGGGAGTGAAGAGATTCTGCTGTGATTAGTTTCCATTGAACAAGAAACCAGAAAAGGATAGATAGGGAAAGCAGTAAGTACTTTTGAAAAAGAAAGAAGTTTTGAAACCTTCTAAAGAACAGGATCTAGTTCAGTAGAACTTGGTCAAAGCAAAATTGTTCTTGTGATCAACCTGCTCTGATACTAATTGTTAGGTCATTGAGGGTCTCAAATAGGTGTATGAGGGGGGTGGGGGGAGGGGGGAAATACACCTATAGGCTATTTTAAATCGAAAACAAACTGACGCAACCTTTTTCAGTAAAATGAGTTTAGCAAAACTTAGGTTGGCGACTAATACTGAATACTCTTCTGTAAAGAGTTATCAGTTAAGTCAAAGACTGATACCGAATAGTCCGGCACCCGATAGGGTCGACCCGAATAACCCGATGGGCTAGCCCAAAACCCGAATACATAACATAAAATTTTTAGATATAAAATTTAAAAAATGACAAAATATTATAAAGTCTCATCATTTCACTTTTTTGTATTTTTTAGATGCTTTGATTCTATGAGTTCAAACTATTGTTGGATATTTTATTGATTTTTTTTAACAAAGTCGAACATTTTATTGTTACCAACTTATTTTATATGTTATGTAATCTTGATTTTTTTTCTTCAATATCTTATATTTTTTCATTTCATGCTTGCTAAATAATTTATATCTTTGATTTCTATGTATATTTTATACATTATACATTAGATCATTAAGAATAGCAAAATAAAAATAATTATTTTATTTTTATGCCTTTAACTTGATTAGCTAGATGGGCTAGCCCGAAACTCGAACGTTTAGGGTTTGGGTTGAAAATTTATAACCCGACAAAATCCTCAACCCGATTAGCCCGAAACCCGATAGGGCCCAGAACTTAGTGCGCTGGCCCGATTCATGCTGATAGAATTCCAAAAACTGGCACGAGTTTTATGAAAGCTCGATTTAGGTTCAATAATACCTAAAATGATCGGAGAAAAAGAGCGGCAATGCTCTTTAATAAGCCGTTTAGACTCGTCCGTGATCCCTCGGACGTTCCAAACAAGCATGTTCATCATAAATCATGATTGGAGACAGATGGAGATTCCTGCATCTCAACTTCATCAGCCCAGCGCTTTTGAGCCATGTTGGACATCGTGCGTATGCTCATTTGATCGCATATTGTCAATGACATAGTCTCTCGCTTGTTGTTCAAGATCCCCAAACTTACGCAATCTATTTTTGATGCTATCCTCAACTTGAACAAGTTGGGAGCTGTCAAAACGGCCCCCTCCACGAGCAGTCTTAGATTTCGGTGGCCTGCCACGGCCACGCGTAACTTGGTTCATATCAATCGCTTTCCTGATCACTAAACCCTGGATGTAGTTTTCTAGACGTTGAATTTTGAGTACATTCTCAACCGCTTGAGCATTTAAATCCACAAAATTATCCTCGCTTGCAGCCTTATCATTATTAAGATCTTCAGAAGTCCTAGAGTCATTAAACTCTCTCTGTTCCTGTTCGCAACCCTCCTTGTCATGTTCCTGATCTCTCTTACCCACATGGCTTTTTGGCACATGAATGATGGTCTCCTCATTATTCTCAACCGGAACCAAAATGGCTTCTAAAAGATCAGGTCCTGAGAGATTCCCAACCTGTAAATCTGAGTCTTCCTTATCAGCTATAGCAACAAACTTATTCTCATGAACTTTGATAAGCTCATTTTCTTTCGGCTGCCAACTGGAGGCAGTAGCAGCATGAGCTTTATCCGCATGCCTAGCCTGATTATCGTCATTTTTCCCATTGGGAGTAGCCTTCGCAATCCCCATATTCACGACCGATTTCTCAGCTTCAGGTTTCCCTTTAACGTCATTTTGTTTCCCCTTACGGCACGTAGCTGTCATGTGCCCAATGATCCTACATCTCGAACAGAACGAAGGCATAGATTCAAAAGCAAATTCCACATAGAATGACCTATCTCCGTCCTGAACAGTTAGAGAATTCGGAAGAGATTCAGCGAGATCAACTTCAATAAGGATATGGGCAAAGTGCCCAACGGCCCAGTTGGCAGAAGCACCATCAATACGAATAGGCTAACCCAAATGACTACCTATCCCTGCAATTATTTCAGGATGCCAAAACTCCAGTAGGAGATAATAAATTATAACCCATATTTGCGCAAGAGATGAAGCTTCCTTATAAGGAACGAATTTTGGAACCTATTCCCTCAAACGAAGATGCTCTGCGGTGAGGTCCATAACTTGTTTAACCTTCGCATTTTTCTTATCTTTCAAATAATGAAAAATAAAAGTGAAATAGCCCTTACCCATAGGGACTAGTTTCTACTCTCCAGAAATCTTCCATAAACTTTGAAGTTCACACTTAAGATCATGCACTGGACATGGCTTATCTCCCTTGTGGAGAATTAGGCGTCCGATAAGAGCGAACTTGAAATCGTTAAGTTGTTGACGTGCAAGTTCTGGTGGTATCACAAGCGAGACATGGTCACCTACTTTCTTTGGTCTAAGCGCGCGGAACCTATGCGCCGGGATATCAGGATGCTTAATCTTGGCAAGAGCAACAATAGTTGCATAGGAAGTTTTAGCACCATACTCTTTTGGAATATTTTCATTCGAAGCCAAAACCCTAGAAGAAGTGGGGTTTTCTTTCTCGTCAGGAACCACAACCCTAGCAGACGTAGGGTTTTTAGAAAACTCTTTTTTCCATACCTAGCAAGCGTAGGGGTTTGAGAGATGTTGAGTGAAACCTTTTCCATAACTGGGTCAGATCCCATAGCCATCGAAGAATTTGAAGGACCAGAAGACTGACCCGCATTAGGGGAATGCGGATGAACTGAAGAAAAATTGTTTGAGACAAGAGAGATTCAGGGCAGACCTATCATGTCTGCCGTTAGGTGAAAGACCACCGGAACTCGTAGTTGGAGCAAGGCGGCGCGACTAGGGTTTAGTGCGACGATGAGAGAAAATCCGCTCCATCCAATATATTATTTTAATGAATCAAAGATAGTTTTAAGGTATGATTTTAAAATAAATTTTATAAAATGTACGAATTAAGAGAGAAGAAAACATAAGATAATAGAAGATCCATTAAGGCTATACACTGGTCATAAGGAATGGTTAAAAGTGAAAATTATATAATTTTTTTTAATAAATTACATAAGTAAATAAAGAAATTTAAAAATCGCGTGACAGATGACTCAAACTCAAGACCTCAGGTCTTGGACATTAACCTCCTACCGCTAAGCCAACACACACACACAAATCATATAATTTTTTAATTGGTGTATCGATAATTGAGTTAACTTTGATTTTATGTGTAGTCATTGCTTCTACTGAAAGAGTATTTTTTGCAACGAAGATTGTCAAGAGTGATTTGCGAGTGGATGAATAATAATTTAGTCGTGTACATTGAGAATTTTATTTTGTTGGGTCCCGGGGTGCTATAGAACTGGTGTATGGGGGGTACACCATTAGGCTTTTTAAAACTTTTCTTTCGACTGAAGGAGTCAGAGATAAGACTGAAAATGATGATCAGTCACTTAAGGTAGTTTCAGTTGCTTATAAAAGAGTTCAGTCAAGTAAAGATAAACACAGAGTAAGGTGAGAATTCTTTTCGATAGTTTGAGGAAATATCAGTACAAATTTTCACACAGGTGCGGAAGCAAGTGTACATAAAAAGCCTTTAGTGCGACAAGTTACAGGTTTTAAGGTTTATTTTTTCAAGTTATCAGTTTCAACATAAAATGATTGAGAATGAAAAACAAAAGGAAAAACTGAAAGCTATAAATGATACAAGATTTTTACGTGGTTCGGAAACACGTTCCTACATCTACGGTCAGTCGATCAGGCTGACGAGTACTCGCTTGTGCTTACAGGTGTACATCAAACCTTACGATTGAAACAATTGTTTTAGTGCCAAGTTGCCAACACACTGGATTGAACTTCTCGTCTCTTTTCTCAATCTCGTAGGAACGCTAAGACTTCACTCGTCTTGCTTGCGGGGCTGAGAACTCTTTAAGTCTAGACAACTGTCTATAACTCTATCACTCAAACACTCTTTTCGCTCGATTGAAAAGGGTTTGATCTTCCAACTAAATTACAGAGAACAAGCTCTCTGTAATATGAACTTAGGCTAAAGGTTTACAATGTATTGCCTAAGTATTCTAAGAGAATGTAGGTAATCAGGAATCTGATTTGAGCTTTGTATATTCTCTTCTTCGATTTAAACTTTGGATGATCGTGAGTAGGCTAGGTTGCAAATTCGGCAGGGGTTCAGCTTCTGTGTTTGAATCGGTGAAGAGTGAATTTGAACATTGAGTCCATTTATAGGCAATGTCCTGAATAGATCCGTTGGAGGAAAGGTTCTTCAGAAATTGCCGTTGTGAGACATGCTTGAATTTGGGCTCAAGTCTTCAATCTTCTATTCTCCATAAAGCTAAAAGAGGTAACGTCTTCTTTCGCTTGGAGATGGTGTTTGCAAGCGATGTGACACGAAAAGAGAAGCTTTGTGTCAGGAAGGACGATCTCCTATCTTCAGCATTTAATGCTTTTGTCCTTTGCATTAATTTCACCTTGTACGGCGGTTGACTACTTTAGGTTCTTGAGGAACGGATTGATGCATTCGAAGGTATCAGTCAGAATATTGTCAAAAAGACTTCAGTGTCATTTCATCAGTTGGCTCTGCTGATCATGTATCTTCAATCTTATGCTTCAGTCAATTGATCTTCAATCTTTAGTCTGTTGTCTTCAGATACTGGTTTACAGTCTTTGTCACTTCAGTCTAAACTAAAGAAGACTAAAACACTTAAGTCCAGAAAAGAGTATTAGTCTAGAGAGACTTTCTATAAGTTTTGGTATCATCAAAATAAGGAGGTTGGATATTATCTTTTTGTGTCCCAACATATTTTATCAACAATTGATAACGAGAAAATCTTACAACGTTTTCAACCCATAAGGTTACCAACGGACTTCACGACCTTACTCAATGCTAGCACCTCCTGCCATGATTGACCTGCCTTCTTCACCAACACCAAAAAGGGTTTCATTAGAGGAATCATTTAAAGTATCATTCATTTTGTTATTTTTATTAGTTCCAACAGCGCGAAAACTGGGGGCTTAGTTAGACCTGGACCTGGAAGCACAGATCTATTTCCAAAGATCCTTCGATTAGGACATCGAGTGTACAGTCGTCTATTAACAAGAGACTTCTATCCTTTGGTCCTTTAAGTTCCCCTTTCCTTTGGTTGCTTTCAAATCCAATCTTAGGTTAGGAGCGTGGTAAGTGTTTCACCATAGTAGAGGAGAAAACATCAGCCCAAGCCGGATTAGTGAAAACTCTGTCAAGCCTCGCCCAAACAAAGCCCCCATCTTCTTGGTTATTCGACCAGGTATACTTGCTGCCATCTTTATCTGTCTTACACGACAACTGATCCTCATGTGTGGAGGACCCTTACACGAGGACTCAAAGTAGTGATTGAGTACACATTTAAATCAGTTGGAACTATTTTATCTATGAAAATGCCGTTAGTTTTTTTTTATAATTGAAATTATTATTATTATTATTATTATTATTATTATTATTATTATTATTATTATTATTATTATTATTATTATTATTATTATTATTATTGATTGTTTGTTAAGAAGAAAATGAACTGTACAAATTGCCCAAATTTTTTTGATTCAAAAACGGTAATTTTGGTCCGAGGGCAGTTCGAGGGCAAATCACGTACAAGTTTAATCCTCCTAATGAGAATTTTGGCTCTGTCCTGTTTCAAAAAAAAAAAAAATTGGCTCTGTCACTGCCTACTTCTCGTGCCATAACATGAAGGATAAAGAAAACACGTCATTTGTGTGTGTTGGCCTAGTGGCAGATGATTAATGACCAAGGCCTAAGGCCCTGGATTCGAGTCCACCATCGTGCGATTCTTAAATTTCATTATTTACTTGTGTAATTTATAAAAGAATAATTGATAATAAGTGAAAATAGTTATTTTTTTTAAACCATGTCATTTTTATGTTATATAAAATACACAATGATTTAATTATAAGACAAAATGCCGCATAATAAAATTCAAACGTCCATTGCCGAAATTTTAATTCCGTCGAAATTCCAAAATATTAAAATTTCATATATTAATTTATTAAAAATAATACTCACCCCGTTCACAAATTTATGCCACATTATTTTTTGCACGAGTTTTAATAAAATATGAGTGAAGTTGGTAGTGAAGTAATTAGGATCTCATTTTAAATGTGAGTGAAATGGTGTGGACCATAATACTAAAAATGGATATGATATTTTTTGTGAACAAACAGAAAAGAAAATTATGACATAAATTTCGTGGACGGAATGAGTACTAGTTAAAAAGTAAAATTTGAACATATTCGTGTAGTTACTGAATTAAATCAATTATAAATATACTATGTATCCACTTTCCAATTGCCACTGTTATACATAGGGATGGCAACGGGTCGGATCTGGACCGGATCTCATCAATACCAGATCCAGATTCGTTTTCCTCTATCAGATCCAGATCCGGATCCAGATCCGCGGATCTGAAAATTTTAGATCCAGATCCAGATCCGCGGATCCGCGGGTCCAGATCCATGGATCCATGGAACAACAATCTTCCTGCACAGCAAAACTACACAGCAAGCCGAAGACATTCCTTCAGTCTGTAGGAAAGAATTGGAGTACAATAAACAGATCGGTGCAGCTCCTATCGCAAATCCTAAAGGAAAATCCCAAATCCTCCGATCGCCGGAGATCTCTTCCGCGCCGGAAATTAACCCTCTCCACGCGGCGGCGCTCCTAGGCCAACTCGAATTCGCGAGGAAGCTGCTCAGCGCGAACCCCGAGCTGTCGAAGTCGCTGGACTCGAACGGCTCGTCGGCGCTTCATCTGGCGGCGCCGAAGGGGAACGCGAGCTTGAACTGGAATGGTTCGAGAAGGGAAAGAGAAGCGGCGGGCGAACTGGAGGAAGAAGGGCGTGTGCTGCAGCTGCTGCTGTCCCCGCCTTCATCGGCGGCGGGCGAGCGAACTGGTGGGGCGGTGGGCGGCGGGCGGCGGCCGAGCGAGGGAGTGAGGGAGAGTGACTGAGGCGGCGGGTGAGTGAGGGAGATTTGGAAAGGAACCGAGAGAGGAGAGGTTAGAGGAGAATTAGAAAATTAGGGTTTCAATTTTCAAAGTTATTCTATTTTTTCTATTATTTTTAATTTTTAATATATCTAATACTATTAATAAAATAAATATAAAAAATAAATAATATATTTTAAATAAAATCGGATCCACGGGTCGGATTTGGGTCGGATCCGGATCTCAAATCTCAAGATCCAGATCCGTTTTAGAAAATGAGATCCAGATCCGGATCCAGATCCGCGGATCCAAAAAATTGAGATCCAGATCCGTAAAATCGGATCTGGATCCACGGATCTGGACCGGGTGCAGGATCCACTGCCATCTCTAGTTATACAGTGAAAAGAATTGAAAAATGAAAACCTAACAAATAGAAAAACCAAAAAGAATATAATAAAGAAAAAAAAAAAAAAAGAATAGTCCCACTCACCTGTACCAAGAATATGAGAGAATATGATGCAACTAAATGAAAGGATTATAGGCGGTGTTTCTGAATGGATCAACCAAAACATAATTAGTCCTCGAATTAACTGGTAACATTTCGTTATCACTGGTTGGGTAAGCAAGACAAATGCAAAATTTTGATCCATGAAAACCTAAATATTGATTTAAAGAGGAAAATCATTTTATACAATCATTAAGCATCTCAGTTAGGTTCACTCCAGTCTGCGGATAGTAAAATTTTCACATATACAACATGGCTAAAATGCAAAATTGTGTCACTGAAAACCATAACATAGAAAGAAATAGATTATAGGTTTAATAACTTGTAACCTTTGTCCAAATTCGACGCCAAAAATTTGCATGACACTGAACTTTTACATTCATCTACTTTTTGCAAATAAGTTGAATTCAGGGCCAGGAGCGAATCCATAAATTGTCAGTAGGGGGAGTTGAATTTTTGAAGTATGATGTCCGAGAGTATTTGTACAACCGCTCCTGAACCAATTTTTTTTGAACATTTTGTACGATTTATTTTTATGTTAACTATAATCTTAATGGGCTTAAGATTAAAACTCAGTCACTTACTATAACAAAACCGGCGTTCAACGGTTGGGTAAGCAAGACAAATGCAAAAAAATTTATCCATGAAAAATTATTTGGGAGGGGGCTTCAGCCCCCACTAAACATGAAGGGCACGTTTGATAGCTTTATTGGAATAAGTTAATATAGATAAAATTCAAGATATGTATCATGCATAAGTAAGATTAATAATGTATTTTAGTGTTTGGTAGATCAAGATTAAAATGTAGATAACATGAATCAATTGTTGGATGATTTAGATTAAAATCTAGATTAAGTATCAAATTACTCTTCTACCCTTAAATAAATTTAAATAAAATTAATTCAAAAATACTTTTAAAAGAGTCAAATTATCTATACATTGGCAACCCCCAACCCCCACACCCCCCCACACGTGTCTCCAAGTCTCCAAACCCCCACCCCCATCCCCAACACGTGTCCCCCCACCCCACCCCACCCCCAACCTTAACCCCCACCAAATCGGAAACCCCATTTGCAAAGAATTACTCCATCTCTCTCTGTAACACGAAATTCTTCATTTGCTGAGAATTACTCATTACTCCATGAATTACTCAAATAAAAAAATTTCTCCCGTCCCCTGTTTCTTTTCTTCCCCATCGAACAGCAGCGGTGAGAATCACCGCCGGCGAGTCTATCCACCTCCTACCGTAACATCGTTGCATATTATCCATGCTCAGTCAAATCTCCGCATGACAAATTCAGCATATCTTCGTTAGACTTCAATTTTTCTGAGGAATTGAAGCGTACCTTGGTTTGATTCAGTTGCTTCCGTCGAATTTTCTCCAAAGACGATCAGAGTTTCGGTAGCAAGCGCAGAGAATTGGGGGATGCGAATATGAAAAATTTAATGATTGAATTTGAAAAAGTTTAGGGCAATTATGGTAGAAATAAAGTAGTATTAGAATCTGGAAAATGTATCGAAGGGGGGTGGCCGGTTGGGTATTCCGGTTGGGTATTGCTGATACTACAGTGAATTTACACCGGGCCAGCCCTTTTCTCAGGGCCATGTTGGATGTGTTTACAAGAAACCAAACACCCATATAAGCCTATATCCCTTTGCTATCCATCCGTTTTACAACAAACCAAGCGCACTCGAAGTGTGGCAAATAAGTTTCTAAATAATTTATAAGTGTAAAAGTAAAAATAAGCTCATCAACCTCAACTTTTTCATAATTTTATAAGCAACAATCATTTTACAAAAATAACCTTACCTTAATTTATTATTTCCATCATATACCCTTCAAATTTTCTCTTTCTTTGAATTTCTCACTCTCTAACTCATAATTCTATCTCTAGTTCATAAGCTCAACTAACCAAACACTTTGACAACTTGTAGCTCTTAAGATAAGCTCTTTAAAATAAGCTTAGCCAAACACCTTCTAAATCTTAAGCGTGACATCACATGTTGCTAAGAAACAAGGGCCAAATAGTTCAACTTACAAGTTAAAAAGAAAAAACATTTACCCAGCAGACACTTTGTTTGGTTATGTATTGATTCATTCACGATGGTAGATATACAAGACTATGCAAAACAATGAAATAAGCCCACATAACCAAAAGAATGATGGTAAGGCTAATCTATGCTAGCAACTGAATCACCGAGAGTTGAAGATAAACTACAAACTAATTTAACATCTTACAGTCCGGAAGATCAGAACAGCAATTTACTGCAGCATCTCAGTTGAAAAGGCCAAACTACGCCACACTTCCTTGGACCAAAGTTTCACCTGGCCCCTGCATAATTGGCATGGAAAAGAGAGTGATAAGAGAGAAAAACATGACACAGTATAAGCTTTGCACAAGGAGTATGTCTAAGACAAACGACTCACCTATTAACAATAGATTAGCAAAATCAACTTATGAAGCAAAGTATTCCATCATAGCAGCAAAGTTGCTCCCATCAATCGAGTTGTCATTAAACTCAAAGTCAAAATCACCAGTATCTAACGAACTTGTTCCATCAAATGAAAGGCTGAATGCTCCGTATCCTGGTAAATCTGGTGACAAGCTTTTCAGAGGGGATTGAAAATGGGTCTCAGCCAGCCCATCTGGCTCATTTGGAAATGTATCTTCAACAAAAGGTGGGAACTTCCCTTCAGGAATATCATTTCCATTCTTATGTAATACTGGTAGCTGGAATGTTGAATCCTCTGATCTATAATGCATTTCACTGAAACATGCCATCGACGGCTCTCCTTGATGATTTGATCCAACTGCAGTCGGACTAAGAAAGCTATGAGCTGATCTATGATGAAGCCCAGACTTATCCAAGTCCCGAGGTAGATTAGAACATTCAAGCCCAGGTTGCCATGCAGAATTTTGAGGTTCACGACGCAACCCCTGATCTTCAGGTTCATGATGTTGTGCAGAACTTTCAGATTGGCCATTAAATTTGGATACTCGAGGCGTACTTTGCAAATGAAAGTCTCGAGTATCACGAACTAAATGAGAATGACAAGGTTCAAGATCATCACCTTGAATCCCTGGATAAGCTGATGATCCATTATTAATGTAAACACGGCTAATGGGGATAGCATGGGAAGAATGATCAGGGCTGACATAATTTAAATCAGATTCTACTAAGCAAGGTTGACCACGAGTACTGTGTTCTGGCACTTCTGGTAGTCTAATTGGTGTTAATTCATTATTTTCCACCTCTCTTTCATTTGTCAAGTATCCACCAAATTGTATATCGTTGTGATTTTCACCCGTGGCCATGTTTCCAGATTCAACATGTGGATGTTCGCCAATAGTTGGTACTGCTGGTTGGTTATCAGGTCTAGGTTTTGATTTTCTTTTCCTCGGACGCTTCTGTACATGCTCTTTGTCTTTGGTTGGTTGAGTTAAGGCATCATCTGCAGGTTCAATACGCACTGTATCAGTGGATTGCTTTCTTGTATCATCCTTAGATGAAACAGATCCTGAGCCATTATGAACGCCATCAACATCATAATCACTATCGCTGTCAACAGAAGGCCTCTTCTTATTTCTACGACTTTTTGACAGTGAATCACTGATGCCAGATGAGCCATGATCACTGCTTTGTTGCTGAAACAAGGCTTCCTCCCTGCTCAATACACCTAACCATATGAAACTCTCTTTAGCAGTCATCTTATCCTGTAAACATTTTGATTGTCTAACCAGTCTCCTAATCTTGGCAATATCAGGCGACATATGCTTTATAACAGCTGTTAGCACCCCGACTTTCCACATCTTCTTCAGATCGTGAGGTTTCTTATATGGAGGACTCTGACCCTGGGGCAACCCCAACTTGACACACCACTCCTCGTTCCCCATTGGCCACCAAGGTGGAGGCACACCCTTCTCCAGTGGATACTTCCGCTGTGGTGGGTCACAGTGTTGCATTAAAGATGATAAAAGTGATCCCAGTGTTGCATCTTGCAAGTCTTGAAGAACACTCTGAGAGTTGCCTTGGTTAGTGCCAAACCCGTCTTCCCTGGAAAGGCACTCGGCCTCATACTTAGCAATGGCTGCAGGGCCATTTTTATCAAATTTCACTTTTTCCTTCCACCAAGCTCTAATATTATCCGATGCACCGCTGACTGGCTTACCCTTGTCTGGAATAATACCATACACAAAGCCACGGGCATTGCAGACTTCCATGAGCTTCAACATGTACTTCAAAATGCCATCTTGAGCTCGTGCCATCTTCTTCCTTCGTGCCTGATCCGTGCTAGACTTAACCTTCTGCTTTTCTGCAGCTTGTAGAGCTGCAAGCTTCTGTTTCTCTTTGATCCTCTTAAGCTTGATCCGGTCCTTCCACATTCGCTTCTCCAGTTCTTCTGCCGCGATCTCCTCATCACTAACATCTTTTTCCTCTATGTTATCATCATCCCTCAAGTCATCAACTTCAATATCCGAACTGTCCGCAATGTACATCCATAAGCATCCAAAAGTTTTTCACATATTACCAATCACAAGTCATCAGAGAAAATAAATTACTAAAATGTAACCAAAAGTCAAAGCAGCGCAGTTTTTATTTCAAACTTCAACCTTCGTCAATTTGAGAGAGGGTTACAAAACACATATAACAATATGGAATCAACTCCAATAACCATGAATCATAAAAACTCGCAATTATATGATACTTTAGCAAGTGTAGACGCATCACGTTTGATCCTTAAACATCGTATCAACAGATTTCCCCATTACTTTGTAAGCAGATTCGGATACATCATATTTCGTCATGAATTCATACACAATTAACTGATTATTCCATTACTTGGTCAATCAAAATAATAAATCCCCATTTACAAAGACGCCACAGGCTTAATTCATCTCACTAGCGCATAAAGAAACTCATGCTAATAATGCTTCTGCCACAATTTACAAATATAAATATTCCTTTTGCATAAAAAATACAGAAATCCTATGACAATCAACAGCAAATTCCCATCAAGAAAAGAACTGCAGGATTCGGAAATAAGATGAATCGGAAATCAAACCTGATATCAAGTCCCATATCTTCCATGACGGCCAAATCAAACAGATTTCTCTTATCTTAATGATTGCCTGAATAGTGAATATTCAATCAACAATTTGGAACGGAAAATAAGATGGGCAAAACAGTGACGATTATAAAAAAAAAATGGAAATTCTGAAAGAACCGACTAGGGGGGATGTATTAGAGACAGAGTTTACGAAGGCGAAGATAAGACATGAAACGTATATAACTATTAAGCGATTTTAGTTGGAAAGGTTAAAGAAGAAAATAAAGGAAAATAAAAGGAAAGAAATAATTATTACAGCCACGAAACAAACTATTTATTTGAAAAGTTGGAGCCAATAGAAAGAAAATTGCACGACTTGGGGCGGCTAAAAAGGATATTGAGATATGAAAAGGGAAGAGAAAATGGGAATCGTGTGTTTAGCAACTTTTTGTGTATGCCCAACTTTTCCTTCGGCCGTATTTGTCATCTTTCACTGCAACTTGGACTGCAATTTTTTGACACTTCATATCCAATCGGATGCACTTATGGCAATGACAAAAAACTAGTGTATGACCCGTGGAATGATTTAAATTATTTATATTATTTTATATAATATAATTGATGAGGAATAATATATGCAGAGCATGGTGTTCTCTTAACCGTAAGCCACGAAAGTTAGGCGGGTCCCTCTGACCGTCTATGCTCAGTGCAGGGTGATCTTTTAATCGTAAGCCGCGAAAGTTAGCTGGGTCCCTACGACCAGCTATGCTCCGCGCAGAGTATTCCAGTCAGCACGAGGGAAGAGTCAAGGAAATGCATATGAAGGAAGAGTCAGAGCAACAAAAAATTCGTCAGAAACACTCATTTATTGTTGACCAGGGGGGAGTAGCTAATGAGGAGTAATATATGCAGAGCAGATGAATGGGCTTAGGCAGAGGAATCACTCGGGTCAGAGGAATCGCTGAGGTTAGAGGAATGCTCCACTCACGGACAGTCAACGGCAGAAATGACCACGTTACCCGGGAAGCAGAGCAGAGCAGACCACAGCTCTGCCGAGGAGCAGAGCAGAGCAGACCCCGGCTCCGCCGAAGAGCAGAGGAGCAGAGCGGAGCAGAGCTACCCCGCCCTGCCAGAGCAGAGCTACCCCGCCCTTGCCAGAGCAGAGCTACCACCCCGCCAGAGCAGAGCTACCCCGCTCTGCTAGAGCAGAGCTACCCCGCCGCCAGAGTGCAGAGCAGAGCAAACCCGCCCTGCTAGAGCAGAGCTACCCCGCCGCCAGAGTGCAAAGCAGAGCAAACCCTGTCCTGCCATAGCAGAGCTACCCCGCCGCCAGAGCTAACTTTACCACCGAGTTGGGCTCCATTTCTCTGTTTCGTGGGCTTTAAGGTTAGGCTCAATTAGTTATCTATAAATAGAAGGTTTAGCATAAGCATTAGGGGGATCAATTCATTCTAGCACTTCACTTGTAATATGTAAACACTCTCAATATAGTGAAACCAACGAAGAACTCCCGTGGATGTAGGCCTTAATGGCCGAACCACGCAAATCCATGTGCCGTTTATTGTTTTCTAGTTTAGGTGTTGATACCATGCTTTATCAATAATTATCTTTTAATTAATTTAATATGATATAATAGAGTTTACATTATACTAATCTCAATTATATTTGTCAATTAAATGTTAAATTTTTACTAAAATAATAAAAATACCCTTTTACATAAATTTTGTACACTTTTTCTATATTGATGAATAAGAATTAATTTAAGATCCAATTTATCATCTAAGCATGTCTCATCTCAAGTCTGTAAGAGCAGGTGATCATCAAGAACTCGAAAAACGATATTTGACTTTTGAACGTCAAACTTTTGAGCATTATCTTATCTGGACCTTAAAATACTATAGCTGACTTAATGTGTCAATCGTTTGAACATCACTATCTGATGCTTTAAATATCATAACTCACTTCTAAACATCATTTTCATTGGGAGTTTGAAAGACCAGGGCTGACTTGTGAGATTTTACAATCTAAAGCTTTTGAGATCATAACTAACTTCTAAACATCATCTTGTATGGAGCTTGAAAAATCGTAACAGACTTTTGTGCATCATCTCATTTAGAGCTTAAAATACCATAACTGAGTTTCAAGCATCATTTCATTTGAAGTTTGAAAAAATAAAACTGGCTCGTGAGCACCATCTTGTTTGAAGTTTGAAATATCATAACTAAGTTGTGAGAATCATCTCGTCTACGGCTTGAAAAAGTTGATATGATATTCAAAGTATATCATATCAATTTATTTAGTATTTCAATTGGTAAATTTTCATAAAAAAAATCAATATATAATCCAAAAAAAATATGCAAAATATCTTATTTTATGACCAAATTAAAATGGAGAAATAATTTACTTAATCACAAGTATTTATTTTTAAAAATAAAATTAAATAATTTTTTATTTAACTAAATAAATTTGATCAACTTTTATTGACAAAACAATTTAAATTGCATTAATCTCAATCACTCAACCAATTAAATGTGGGTTTTTGGTTTGGAGAGTAAGAGCATACCTTTTATATACTCCCTCCGTCCGCGATATCGTTCCCACATTTTGGACGGCGCAGGTTTTAAGAAAAGTGGTAGATAGTAGTGGATATGTAGTGAGTGCCATTTGGGTCCCACTATTGTTGTGAGTGGAAGTTTGTGGACCCTACTTCTATAAATGGAAGTGGAAACGATATCGCGCACGGATCAAAATGGCAAATGTGGAAACTATATCGCGGACGGAAGGAGTAGATTTTATTTTGGTGAAATCTCATAAAAAATTAATGTGGGATGAGAAGATTTAGATAAATAAAAATGAATAAATATGAAAATATTTGGAGAATTAGGATAAATAAAAAGGAAAAAATATGTTGATGCCACATAGGAGTATTCCAATTTTCTATTAGATATGTGATTATTTTAATACTTATTCTCGTCCTAAACTCGGCCGCAATTGCTGCCACAGATCGATCTGGTATAGAGATGCAGCAGCTTTGTACAGAGACTTGAAATAGTTTAGTGCCCCAAATTACCAACAAAGTAAAACTGTGTAAAGAAAAGAGTAATGTTGGATGCAATGTTATCAACAGAATGTTAATAACATTATAACCAACATGCAGCGGAAAGTAATAACACACAGGAATACTTTTTTCACGGATTATAAATAACCCGTGAGTGCCTCAAGGCTAAATTCACTATGTTGAATCAACAATACAAAGTACAGATTTGGATCTTCTTGGAGATCTATCTTTACAGAATATCTGCCTAAGATAAACCAACCTATCTACTTTCAGTACTACAATGCTGATACAACACAGAACCCAAAACAGCCGAATAACAAAAGTTAATCGGACAAAGCAAACAACCTGCTACGCTCCAATGGCCTTGCACTTCAACTCTTGCCCTCGACGTCCCGTCGATACAAAGATAGACTTTACAGATTGGCTGCCTAAGTCTACTTCGTCAAAGCAATCCTTGAAGAACCGGTGACACGTTTGCAGCAGGAAAATGACGAATTGGCTGTGAGTGAATGTTAAGTCGCAGATAATGCACTTCCAAAACGTAAGGATGATTGAAGCTTCTTGCTGCATTTATAGGCCTTCATGTCGTGGTTGGTTTCATCCACTTCCCACTTCCAGAACCTTCCTATAACTGCTGCAATCCGTCTTCAATAACTGCTAGTCGACCAGCCTTGGGATGTTGGCTACGAGATCATGGTTCCTGAAAAATAGCAACAGCCTTCCCACTACTTTGAACCATGCAAAACCGCCTATCCACTTATTAGAAACGTGGTCAACAAACATAAGACAATTATTTCATAACCAAAGAATAAGAAAACATGAAAGGAAGGTAAAGATTAAATATATACATTTACCAATGGAGAGTCAAAGTATGGAGTCAAAGCAGACTTCGGAATGTTGGTTGAAACCCAGAAATGTTGACACCATGAATGTTATCAACATTCCACCCAATATTGAAAACACGTATGTTATCAACATTGGTCCCAACATTGTCGGAGTCAACATTGACTCTAACAATCTCCCCCTTAATCTTTTCCTTCCTGCAACAAAAACCAAAAACAAACAAAAACTATATACAGAAAAGAATTCTAAGTTACAGGTACTCAGATCAAGGAAGAGTAAGAAAAGCTCCCCCTTAATCAAACAAGAGGTGGACCTCAAAATCAGTCCAGAGGAGATGTCGTAACAACATTCCCCCTGAAACAAAGAAAAGGTACAACCTTAAGTAAGCACTTGAGGTACAACCTTAAGAAACACAAACTGAATGTTGACCCAACAATCGGTTTGGAACAACCAAGAGAAAGTAAAGAACTCCCCCTGAATTGAGAAACAAAAGAACCTGTAAAACAGAAGAAAAGAAAACAAACAACAGCATTCAGAGCATTTAACCTCTCGATCAACATACTCAGAATGAATAAAAACAAGCAGCAACATTCAGAGCATTTAACCTCTCGATCAACATTGATCAAAAACGAAGATGAAACCTTACACAAACAAGTTGATCAAATGAAGTTTTGCTTTATTTGATCAAAATGAAGGTCGACCGAAGGCCAAGACCTTAATTTGACATGCCCAACACAATATACGAAGGTATATCAAAAATATGATAAATGTTGAACCAACAGATAATCAAAAACCAAGATAACATAAACTATGTTACAAAAAAAAAAACAGGTGCTCATGCACCACAAAAATTCGCGATGTCCACGCATCAAACACATCACCAAAGAAACAATAACATTGTTTTAGAACAAACACTGCCAACAAAAACAGAAAACACTACTCCCCATTTTTTGTTGAAGAAGGAAAAGGTAGGAGTTTGGCGAAGACTTGTTCACAACAGTCGACCCGTGCAAGCATGTCCTGTCCCATCTTGATCGTCCGATCCACCATCAACTGCACTTGTCTTTTGAGCTTGAGAAGATCCTCTCTGGCCTTGATGAGCTCTGCAACGTCAAGATCAATCTCAACTTCAGAATCTCCAGCTGGTTCCTTGCCTTTACGAGATGTGGATGTTTCTTTAGTGAGATGGGCTTTGACAGAAATGATGTTGGACACATCAAGTGCAACATCAGGAGCAGTCGCACGATCAACATCTTCGTCTTCACCATACTTGTCGATCTCATCTTCAGCAGAGTCAGCATCATCATTAGACTGAGGAGACAAAGGAGCACCAGCACGTGGAGGTTTGTAGGGGAGATCTTTGACACGATCAGGAGTGAGGAGGGTTTTTGAAAACTCAAGCAGATTCTTCTCTTCAACAAGCACAACTTCCTCTCTCTCTTGGAGTTCTTGCTTAACCAAGAGATTGTAGATGAGGCTTGGAAAAGGAAGCATACTTCCACCTGTGGACTTAAAGGCTGCACGAGAGATGTTAGCAAACACTTGCTCACCAAAGTTGAAAGCCAATGGCTTACCAACTTTAAAGATAAATTCAGCTTGTTCCTTGGTTAGAGCAGTAGTGTTTTTGCTTGGAAGCCAGTTGTAAACTGCAATCTTGTGAAGTACAGAATATTTCCAAAACAAAGTGGATGCAGCAAACTTCGAGGTCCATGCCTTAAGTTTCCCTCCAGTCAACTCCCTAGTCATCTCATCATCATCAACCTCAACATCAGCAGTGTTAGTATTCGCAGTCTAGCATGCTTTGTTAATGGCAGATGGGGAGAAATCAAAGACCTTACCCCTAACAAACACTTTCCCATACTTAACAGATTTTGGGTCAAAAGCCTCTGTCATCAGATTAACATAGAACTCTCTAACAATCTCAGCATCATAGGGAAAAACATTGACAACTGTACCCCACATACTCCTATCTTGCAAAAGGATATCAAGCTTATACTTTGAAAAGAAATCCTCATCCGCACGTCTATCATTATGAAACTTCCTAGCAGCCAACACTTTGAGAGCATTCTTTGCTTCACGAGTGTAAAAACGAGTGGAGTATGACTTACTAACCTCAACCTCGGATTCAGAGGAGCTTCCAGAGCAGCTGATGCGAGGGGAGGTAGTGTGAGAGGCAGAAGATACGTTTCCGCTCTTTGAGGTGGGAGAATGTTCAACTTTTGGCTTGAGAACTGGAGGCTGTGATGTTGGACCAACATCACTGTCTTCTCGGCTAGGAAGATTGAGAGTAGATGGGATCACCCGTGTGGATTTTGACCTTGAGGAACGCCTGAGAGAGGCCACCCCAGCTTTACGTTTCTGGCTTTTCTTATCAGGGACAAAGGTGTCAACATCAATAACATCTGTGCTCTCTTTTGGATCAACATCCTGATCAACATCAGGAATCTTTTCAGGGTCATCAACATCCATGGATGTGGGTTTATCACCAGCAGCACATTCTTCTTCAGCAACAACAGAAGCTTTATCAACATCTGAGCCAGGTTGTGAGGCAAGATCAAGTAGGACCTCTTTGGCAATTTCCCCAATTCTCTCCAAAGAGGTATCTTGAGAAGCATGCGCTGATTCCTCTTTTGAAGACGGAATTGACTCTTCGCTTGGAGTGGTAAGAGGAGTTTGATGTTGAGTAACACCAAAAGCTGAATGTCCTATGGATTTTTCTGAAAACGCTTGAACAGTAGGGTTTTGCAAAGGAGATTTACCCTTCGTGAGTTCTTCATCAACCTTAACAGAGGAACCAGGACAAGGCGTCATTTTTGAATGGAAGATCTCAAGAGGAGGAACAGTGGAGATCGGCTCAGGATTGATGGGAGTTTCCACCATTTGCAGCGAGACAGGAGCAACATCAGTCCCAACAGACGACTCAGTGGTGCTTCTCTTCAGAGAGCCTTTTGGAGAAGGAGCTGGAGGAAAGGTTTCTCCTGGAACTTCCGCCGGTGTTTGAGAAGACGAGGGTTTGTCGGTTGATTCGGCCATCTGAGAGAGAGCGGAGAGATGTTTGGCTGCGCTTTCCGGTGATCCGAAGTGTTGGATCAGACTCTTGATGAGGGAAGAAAGATCAGTGTTTTTGTCCATGACTTTTGGGCTTCAAGGGGAGACACTGCACAAATCTCGATAGAAGGGTTTGTGAAGTGAAAGGTAATAATGAAGAATCAGAACACCCCCTTAAATACAAACGAGAAGACCCCAGCCAACATCAACCACTAAGCCTTGAGATAAAATCAAATCCCATAAAAATCTCCCTCACAAAAACAAATCAAAATTCGAAAATCATATCACAAGAGACAAGGAGAGGCAGATCAAGCATCAGAAAAACAAACCCTAGAAATACAATTAACTGATAAGATCACCAAGGAAAAAGATAAAGAGAGAGAACCAGAAAAGAGAAGAGATATGCCTATTGAAACAAAACAGTAGAGCCAATGTTACTTCAAATGTTAGTCCAACATTAGAAGTCAATGTTATCCAACATCCGGAACAACAGACTATGATTCTTTCAGCAGAGGAAGATACTTTTAATCAAAACACATTGAGATCTTAAAGCTCAACATCCATTTTCCCTGAGTGCATCGTCGCAGCGAACGCCGTGCCCCGAGTACTTAGATGAGAGAAGGGATGATCTCATTTATTTTCAGATGTTTTATGACCATTAAGCTTCACTCTTATGCTACCGGTCTTATAACATCAATTTTTTTTTTAATCAACATCTGCTAAAAGAACACAGCATAAACCGGTTAGAACGAACAACATCAAAACAACCAACATGGACACTGCACTGTCAGTAACACAGGCTCCAACATGCATATGCCTAAACAAAAGAAAAAACAAACACAAGGAACAAAAACAGATGTTAGGATCCAACAAAGACAACCTAAGTCCTAACACCTCACATGCAAGAACACTTAAATGCAGCACAAACCGAGAGACTTCCTAAGATGGGAGAATCTCTCAAAATCTAAAGCCTTGGTAAAAATATCAGCAAGCTGTTTTTCAGTAGGAATGTATTCCAACATAATGAGCTTTTTCTCAACAAGATCTCTTATAAAATGATGACGAATATCAATGTGCTTTGTGCGAGAGTGTTGAACAGGATTCTTAGAAATCTCTATACACTAGTGTTGTCACACATAACAGTCAAGATGTTACTTTCCATACCATAGTCGTCCAACATCTGTCTGAGCCAAAGAAGTTGAGCACAACAACTGCCAGCAGCAATGTATTCGGCTTCAGCAGTAGAAAGAGAAACACAATTTTGTTTCTTGCTTGACCAGGACACAACATTGTTTCCCAAAAGATAACATCCTCCACTTGTACTTTTTCTGTCATCAGCATCACCTGCCCAATCAGCATCACTAAATCCGACAATGTTAGAGTTAGTGTCTTTGGAATACCACATTCCAAGTTCAGAGGTTCCAGCAACATAGCGTATAATGCGTTTAACAGCCTTCAGATGTGACTCCTTTGGCTGAGCTTGGTACCTAGCACACACTCCTACACTGTACAGAATATCAGGTCTACTTACAGTTAGATAAAGCAAACTGCCAATCATTCCTCTGTATAATGTTGGATCAACATCACGTCCAACATCGTCCTTGCATAATCTGTCAGTGGAACCCATGGGAGTTCTCATGTGTTTAGCAGACTCGGGGCCAAATCTTTGAACAAGACTTTTTGAGTACTTGCTTTGAGAGAATAAAATGCCTTCAGGAGTTTATGTTACTTGTAAACCTAGGAAAAAATTCAATTGCCCCACCATACTCATTTCGAATGTGGTAGACATGGCCTGAACAAAATCCTTCACAAGCTTATCATTAGTAGCACCAAACACAATGTCATCAACATAAATCTGTGCAATGATAGTGTTACCAGCATGCCTTTTGATGAACAAAGTTTTATCAACTTGACCACGAGAAAAACCATAATCAAGGAGAAACACAGTCAACCTTTCATACCACGCACGTGGTGCTTGTTTTAAGCCATACAAAGCCTTTTTAAGTTTAAACACATGATCAGGCTTACTAGTGTTTTCAAACCCTTTAGGCTGTTCAACATAGGCTTCCTCAGATAAGACACCATTTAGAAAAGCACTCTTAACATCCATTTGTAACAAGGAGATCCCAAACTGACAAGCAATGGCAAACAACAACCTAATTGACTCAATTCTAGCAACAGGAGCAAAAGTTTCATCAAAATCAATCCCTTCCACTTGAGTGTACCCCTGTGCTACCAATCTAGCTTTGTTTCTAACAATGTTACCAGACTCATCAGTTTTATTCTTGAAAATCCACTTAGTACCAATAACATTCTTGTTATGTGGTCTAGGGACAAGATCTCACACATCATTTCTAATAAACTGATTAAGTTCTTCATGCATAACATTGACCCACATAACATCTTTAAGAGCATCAGCAACATTCTTAGGTTCAACAAGCGACAGATAACATTCAAACTCAGCAAGCTCACACACAGAAGTCATACATGCAATTCTTACCAGCTCTTTGTATTTGACTTTCTTCTTCTGTCGAGTGACAACTTTCTCACCCACATCTCCGATGATTTGAGAACTTGGATGATCTCTTCTCACATGACTTGGGGGATCTCGTCTGATGGAATCATGAAGAAATTGAGCTTCCAACTCTTCTTCAGAGTTTGACACGTAGTTACCAGCTTCTCCTTCTGATGTTGACCTGGACGAAGTAACATCAGATGTTGGTACAGATGTTGTACCATCATTGCCACTTCTGTGGTGGTCAGAAGCATGACTTATGTTGTTGGGCTCCTCGAGTAGCCCAGTAACATCTTCATCCTCTGTTCTATCAATGAGACTAAGAGAGTCATCAAACACAACATTAACAGTCTCTTGAATAGTCTTTGTTCTCAGGTTATATACACGAAAAGCATGACTATTCACAGAATATCCAAGGAAGAGACCTTTGTCACTTTTGGAATCAAACTTGTTGAGGTGATCACGGTCATTCAAGATGTAACAGACACATCCAAAAACATGAAAGTACTTGAGATTGGGCTTCTTACCTTTAAGGATCTCATACGGAGTTAACATAGTACCTGGTCTCATGTACACCCTATTGATGATGTGACATGCTGTACTCACAGCCTCAGCCCATAGTCGTTTGGAGAGGCCTTTTGCTTGCAACATAGCTCTCACCATTTCCTGAATGGTTCTATTCTTTCTTTCGGCAACACCATTTTGCTGAGGAGTTTTGGGTGCAGAGAACTCATGGAAAATTCCATTGTTAGTGCAGAAAACATCAAAAAGAGAGTTCTCAAATTCTTTGCCATGGTCAGTCCTAATTCTCCCAACATACTGGCCATATTGAACTCTAAACCTTTTATACAGTTTCTTGAAATGAGCAAAGGTTCCAGATTTTGTTTTCAAGAATTCAACCCAAGTGTATCTTGAAAAATCATCAGCACACACAAGTACATACCATTTACCTCCTAAGCTTTCGACTTCAATGGGTCCCATTAGGTCCATATGCAGGAGTTCGAAACATTTTGAGGTACAACATGTTGACAACATTGGATGAGCTGTCTTGTGTTGCTTCCCCTTCTGGCAAGGTTGACACACAACATCTTTCTTGAAATTCAGATTAGGAAGGCCTCGAACTGCATTATGTGTGATCAACTTTTGAAGATTCTTGAAGTTGACATGTCCCAGTCGTTGATGCCAAAGCTCAACATCATCAAGTTTGACTGCATTGCAGAACGTTTCTTCTTGGGACTTGTAGCAATTGTCAAACGACCTTTTTCCCATCATCACACACTGATTTGGGTCATCAAAGACTTCACAAAGATGTTTGTCGAACTTTACAGTCATACCTGCATCACACAACTGACTGATGCTAAACAGGTTAGCCTTAAGCCCTTCAACAAGATACACATCTTTTAATTTAGGAAAATCAGTAACATTGAGAACTCCTTTCCCCAAAATTGTTCCTTTCGCACCTCCTCCAAAAGTAACTTTTCCTCCTGATGTTGGAACAAAATCAGAGAGTAAAGCCTTTGTTCCTGTCATATGTCTAGAACACCCACTGTCAAAGTACCAATTCTCAGAAATATTAGCATTCAAGGAAGTGTAGACAACAGTATTACAGGTTTCATTTTGTTCTCTCTTATCCAACAATCTGCTAAAGTCAAACCTGCCAATGTTACTAACATTCTTCTGATAACAGTCAAACATCTGTGTCGCAGATTTTACAGCACAATCACTTATGTATTTGACACAATGAGGTTTGATATGTCCAGGAGCAGAACAATAATGACAAACATAGGATTTTTTCTTTTTGCTTTTCTTATGAGGATCCTTAATGTTGTCAACATTCACACTGACATTTCTTTCTTTAACAAAAACAGTAGTATTATGATGTTCCTTTCTTTGCTCCTCAGCACAGAAACCAATACCAAAATTACTATGCTGACCTTGAGACAGAACTTCATTTAAACATGAGGTGCCTTTGTTAAACCGTTTAAACACCCTTTCAGAATCACAAACTTTACCTTGGAGAATATCAAGTTCAACATCACGTTGAGAGAGCATCCTTTCAAGCCTTATAATTTGCCCTTTGAGATTTTGGTTTTCATCAACCAACATACAAATGTCATTTCTCATCTCCCGGCATTGAGAATCAACAATCTCATAGAGATCTTTAAAATTCTCCATGTCTTTCCGCGGGTCACTCTCCTGTTCTTCCAAGGCTGCAACACAACAAAAATCTGGTACACTAGAGTTGAAATCATCAAGAATAGTCATTTCATACCAGTTCGTTGTGTTAGTGGGGATCTTCATCCCATCAATCTCCTGAACATCAGTATCCATGTCAAAAACATCATTGTTAAAAATCACATTAAACTGATCATTTTCAGAAGAGATGTTCACATCAGTGTTGGCAACATCAACATCAACATTCATATTGTCAGACACATCAATCAGATCAACATCACAGTCAGATCTGGAAATATTGTCATCAACGCTCAGAGTTTCAGATTCAGATAAGCTATCTGAATAAATTATTTCATCATCAAGATCTTCAAGAGCTCCAATCATGTCTTCTTCCTGCAAATCCTCTTCATCAACTGTAGCCACAAGGAGAACTTTTTCTTTCTCAGAATCTGAGTCATCACTAAGAGTTGCAGTAAGACCAGAATGCCTTTTTCTTGCAACTGTGGGACACTCATTTGCATAGTGACCCATCCCTTGACAGCCCCTGCATTGAATGTGATCAAAACTTCTTACCTCGGATGTTGTTCCAACATTCTTCTTAACATTGGTGATGTTGGATGAAGATCCAGCAGACATCCCAGAAGGTTTCCTAAAACCACTTTTGGATTTTTCTTTTTTAAAAGATTTCAGCATGTTGTTAAAATTTTTAACCAACATAGCAAGATTAACATCATCTTCCTCCTCGGGATCAACATCTGTACACTCAGACAAGTTAGTAATTTCAGAGTTTTCAGGAATCTTTTCAACACGAAAAGACACACTTTTGGACACATGATCAGCTTTCTGCTGTTCAAGATTCATCTCAAAGGTTAACAGCTTACTGACCAGATCACCAACACGCATAGTAGCAACATCAGCAGTTTCTTCAATTGAAGAAATTTTCATGTTATACCTTTCAGGCAGAGATCTCAGTATCTTACTGACCAGTCTTTCGTTGCTAATAGGCTCCCCAAGTCCAACAGCTTCATTTGAGATTTCACAAAGCTTTTCATAGTATGCAGAAATAGTCTCATCATCGCGCATTCTCAAAATCTCAAATTTGGTGGTCAACATTCGCATTTTTGTTGCTCTAACACTGGCTGAACCTTCACATTGGTCCTGCAAAATGAGCCAAGCATCTCGAGCTTCCGTGCAATTAGAAATCATACGAAATGCAGGAACATCAACAGAGATAAAGATAACATTCAAGGCTCTGGAGTTATGGTTAGAAATGAGTCTTTCATCAGCAGACCATTTACTCTCGGGTGTGAGAGAAGTAACTCCATTATCATCAGTAGTACGCGGTGGAGTCCACCCATCCAACACAGCAACCCAGGCACGTTCATCAATAGATTTGATATAGATTTTCATCCTAGTTTTTCACAAGTTGTAGTTCTTCCCACTACTATCAAGAGTAGGAGGTCGAGCCGACACACTTGACAAATCCATTGGTGGTAATTTTGCACACAGGAATCGATTCTTAGTACGTCAAGAACCTGCTCTTGTTGCCAATTGAAATAGTTTAGTGCCCCAAATTACCAACAAAGTAAAACTGTGTAAAGAAAAGAGTAATGTTGGATGCAATGTTATCAACAGAATGTTAATAACATTATAACCAACATGCAGCGGAAAGTAATAACACACAGGAATACTTTTTTCACGGATTATAAATAACCCGTGAGTGCCTCAATGCTAAATTCACTATGTTTAATCAACAATACAAAGTACAGATTTGGATCTTCTTGGAGATCTATCTTTACAGAATATCTGCCTAAGATAAACCAACCTATCTACTTTTAGTACTACAATGTTGATATAACACAGAACCCAAAACAGCCGAATAACAAAAGTTAATCGGACAAAGCAAACAACCTGCTACGCTCCAATGGCCTTGCACTTCAACTCTTACCCTCGACATCCCGTCGATACAAAGATAGACTTTACAGATTGGCTGCCTAAGTCTACTTCGTCAAAGCAATCCTTGAAGAACCGGTGACACGTTTGCAGCAGGAAAATGACGAATTGGCTGTGAGTGAATGTTAAGTCGCAGATAATGCACTTCCAAAACGTAAGGATGATTGAAGCTTCTTGCTGCATTTATAGGCCTTCATGTCGTGGTTGGTTTCATCCACTTCCCACTTCCAGAACCTTCCTATAACTGCTGCAATTCGTCTTCAATAACTGCTAGTCGACCAGCCTTGGGATGTTGGCTACGAGATCATGGTTCCTAAAAAATAGCAACAGCCTTCCCACTACTTTGAACCATGCAAAACCGCCTATCCACTTATTAGAAACGTGGTCAACAAACATAAGACAATTATTTCATAACCAAAGAATAAGAAAACGTGAAAGGAAGGTAAAGATTAAATATATACATTTACCAATGGAGAGTCAAAGTATGGAGTCAAGGCAGACTTCAGAATGTTGGTTGAAACCCAGAAATGTTGACACCATGAATGTTATCAACATTCCACCCAATATTGAAAACACGTATGTTATCAACATTGGTCCCAACATTGTCGGAGTCAACATTGACTCTAACAAGACTTAATAAATGGATGCTCGATCCCATCGATTTTCATTATGCATGTTCCGGATCTGTTCTGAATTCCGCTCAATAGATTCTTCAAATGAGAAAGAGAAGAAGAAGAGAGGGGATAGAGAGAGAGATAGAGTTACGTATAGAATAAAAGAGAGAGGGGAGAGAGAGAGAGAGATAGAGAGAGAGAGAGAGAGTCACGTATAGAACAAAAGAGAGAGGAGAGAGAGA